>NW_015971636.1:579290-778888 GCF_000836435.1 Fonsecaea multimorphosa CBS 102226 | reverse complement strand
GTCTCGATTCTGTCTCGATTCTGTCTCGATTCTGTCTCGATTCTGTCTCGATTCTATATAGTACTACACATACTTAGTACTTAGTAGTATTATATATATAGTGAATATATACGTAGTACATATAGTACATAGTAGTACTCCTATAGTACTAGCGGTTATCTTTCTCAACTTACATAATCACGTGACCTAAAGGTTCGAGTTCTAGGCGATCTTATATACTACATACTATGTAGTAGTGTATGTTCATATAACAAGTACTACTAGTATATACATAGTAAACCTAGGGATTTAAGAAGGAAGATGAAAGAAAAAATAGAATACTACTATATATACTATGTATAAAGAGATCATAGGGAGATTGAGAAGGAAAGTAAAAACTACCGAATACCGAGAGTACATAGTATGTATATAATACTAGTAGTATTATAGCACTAGCGCTACTATATATATAGTACTAGTACTTAGTATTAGAACCAAGACTCAAGCGTATCACAAAACTGACAGAATCGGGTAGTCCTAGGTTGCGCCTTCCCGTCGTATAGGTTTCCGTTTTTGGAATCAAGGCTTCACACTAGTACTAATCTAGACCGGTTCTAAATCGCTTTTAAACCGCTCCAAATCGGTGTGGAATCGGTCTGGAATCACTTTTAGCCCGCTTTGACACTCTCCAGGCAATCTAGACGGAAGAGGGTTTGCGGTCCGTTCTAACCTTTGCAGCTTTCTCAATGTTGCCTGCGTCCTTTTCCCGGACCAAATATAGTATTCTAGATTGACGTATTGTGTATTTTGACTAAAAAACTTGAAGTGTGCTCGAGCGTACTAGTAATCATCAAGTTCAGCAAATGGGTTATACTGTACATAGTATTTATTCTAATTCAGTGGATGTTATTGTGTCAGACGACTAGGACCGCGGAGCGAGGAACGCTCTCAAGCTACATAGTACTATACTTATCCATTTTCTGGGGGGGAAACTACATAGTACTTAGTATGTCCACCGATTGTCGAAACTGCTATCAATGATAGGGGCTGGCTCCGCCATGAAATTGGGAACATATCAAGCGGTATCATCAGTCTGTGCGAGGACGAATACTGGCAGCGTACATGGATCATTCAGGAAGTGCTCCTTGCTAAGCAAATCTTGCTGGTGTGTGGCGGAAAGCACTCCCCTGGGACTCTTTCTCGCATTTTCTGCTGTCAGGCAGTACTATTCATACTTAGTAGTACTACATTAGTATGTACTTAGTAGCTCATCGCCGGTGAGAGTGAGCCTCGAAGCCTTTGAGGAACACACGCAAAACATACTAACTGAGACGAACTTTGAAGTCGAGCTCGGGTAATGTGCCGTGAGCGTATGATGAGTTCTGGCAAGATGCACGGTTACAATCTGAAGCAACTACATACTGGCGACATTCGGCCGTTCCAAATGCTCCGACATTCGAGACCCCGTACTAGGGCTGCTAGCACTCGCCGACTACGGCACCAACAAGAACATGAAAGTCGACTACTCTATGCAACCAGCCGAATTTTTCGATCATTTCCTGGCTTATTGTACGACTTCGCCGATAAAAGATGGTCGAGCCGTTTTTACAACTTTGGGGCTTAAGCCTTTCCAGATGCTGGATCCGGAATTTAGGCTCCAGATCCCAGCTCAATCCACGCCAGTGCACCACATTGTAAGATTGCTGGAAACAGCGCGCATATGGCGGAGAAGAGAAGAAGGAGGAGGGGGAGGAGGACGGCGGGAGGGGCCAAATAAGAAGCCGGAAGTGAGGGATGAGATTTTTCGTTTCCTGCTGCTCCCAATCCCTCTTCTTCTCCTCCTCCTCTTCTCTCCTCTTCTCGACCCTGGCTGTGATCACTGTGACGAGATGCTTATAGTACTTACTTGCAAATATCGGAAAAGCAACACGACATGGGTGATTATCGAATGCTGTTTCCTCACTCTGTGCGAATGGGCGAACGTGAAGAGTATATAGGCGGACATGTATGTTGCTTAGGAACATTGAAGCGAGGGCATTCCGGAGCATCTTCTTTTTGATGGCATGGGGAGGTGTAGGGGTTTTGCCATGAAAAAGGATGATCCGGTATTGAACATTGGGAGTGAAGTCTGGGGGAAAAGGCAGAAGTACATAGTACCTTCGAAGAGTGAGACTGGTCAAAGACCAAAAAGGCAGTAGTACTCCTCTCAGTCGACCGAGAAGGACTCGCTTACTTACTTGATCCCAATGACTTGCCAGATCTGGAAGACGAGGCCCCCGACTTCGAAGACGAGTCCAGTGTGAAACCGTTCCTCGGATTCGTTACAACAGACGACCTAGACATGGATGGCTGGGTCGAGGGTGACTGAAGCAGAAGTCAATTACTACGAGCAACACGTTAGGTCGGAAGATACTTAGTAGAAGCGCACCCCTGCGGTCGTTAAGTGACGAGGAATTGCCGACACCACGGCACCGCCGAATCGAATGTGGAACGGCCGAGTATGCCCATACGGAGAGATCTGAGGCCGTGGCAACGATCTGAGAGAGAAATCCAGCGTGGGAAGAGGAGCCTGTTTCAGATCAGGAGTCTGTCCACGGTGTAGTGCCAATTTGTTGTACTTCAGCAGCTTTTCTCCTGTCTCATATATATAGGTACTACATAGTAAGTACCGTATGAACTTTCCTGATGAACTGCCATTTTTTCGATCAATTTTGTAATTTCAGACCTGGCAGCAAGTCCTGATGTCAAGTATACTGTGTATCAACTGTGCGGGAATGCATGTGATCGTGAAAAGAACGACCCTTTGACAAGGCTTCAACACTTGATCGGCAAGAGGGCATAAGCTCAGTACTGGTACTACATAGTACATAGCAGTACTACTATGTAAGTGTGATGAAGATCTAGAATGCTGATAGAGATGCAAGACATAAAGTATATGCATAGTAGTACTCCGTACAGTCAAATTTCATATAGTACTTGCACGTCGTCCAGACCGCGTATGAAGATGATGGATGTTGAGCCTGAAGATGGAGATGATGCCAGTGGGACTACATACATACTTAGTAGTACTTAGTACCCGTAGTGTCCAGATTGAATCCCTCAAACCAAATGCCAATTGTTCGCAGTCATGATCCTTGCACTCGGTCTCCATAGGTCGACCCCAGAACCACCGCCCCTTCCAGGACTCCTTCCTTCTCCCGCAGCACACCTCTTTTCCACCCATCTCAAGTTTCAAGATCCTCCCCGTCCTTCTCATCAAGCCCTTGCCTCCCCTCGCTCCTTCCCGCATACTGAGGGACTAGAAGCAGCAGTATGATTCTGCAACTTGCCTGCTCCGAATCCCCTGGATGATTGGGATCAGCCGATCAGATGGGTCAATTTTGGCATGGCGCCCATTGCTGTGAGGACGATTGACCCCACCATGGTGATCATCATGATAAGGGGAAACATGGTTGGGTTTTTTCGGATGTATGTATGTGTGGATGGGAAGGGCGTGGCTCTGGTGTATGCTGTAGGGTAACTTGAAATTTGGTCTGTTGGTGTTCGCCTGTGGAAATTGGCACGTCGAACGGTGTGTATGGAGTGCGGGCTGGACACAGAGTGTAGAGTGACGGCAGAGTCAAAATGAAGTGTGCGTGATGTTCAACTTGTGTTCAGTGCCCTGTCCTGGGGTCGACATGGGCTTTTATAGAGCGGTGGGCAGCCTAGAAGGTCAGAACAAAGACATCGGTGGCGTTAGGTTCTGAGGATCTCGAGAGAAACAAGATTGAAAGGAAAGGTCCTGAGAGGGTGAACCACTGCAGAAGACATATAGTGGATAGCGAGCCATAGAAAAAGAGGCTGTGAGCTTTGGTTAAGCTTTGATGTTCCATGGTTCAGGCAACGCTGTTGGTCTTAAGGTCCTCACCCCGAGCGGAATCCTTTGGGGGGGCGAGCAAGCCTCCCTCGATAACCAACAATTTCGCTCTCTGAAGATGGTGGGTATGTATAGTTTAGGAGCTTGAAGCATAAGATAGGTCGAGTTGCCGTTGACACCCAAATACTAGTAAGACGACTGCACACCAGACGCCAGTGTGGCCGATCATGATAGAGAAACCTGTACGAAACATGAGCAGGCATGAATACCTTTTTCCGTCGTGCAATCACTCGCCGTGCGCTAAATGCAGTGAGTTTCGAAACATACGCCATCATGGTTTTCTCCCCCAAACACGTCGACTGCCACCGCTGGGTCAGTATAGTCTGGTCACCAGTCGACGTCGCTTCAAGAGACTCACGTGTAATGCCATATATGCAGGCGCCGCTTCTTCAGTTCGTCCCTCACTCTGGCGACATAGACTCTGGCTTCATCCGCAGTCCACGGTTCCGGCGCGCCCCATCTCGTCAACAAGAACATAGCCCACCCTTCCAGACCAGAACTCCAGTGGTTCAGGTTGATCCTGCCGGCGTCCTTGAGGAGGGGGTCCTTGGGCCAGGCGCCGATGGGACATTTGTATAAATGTTCTTGGACGTCGACAAACCCGGCGGCTTCGATCTTGGCCTTCATGGTCAACTGCGTGTCCAAGGGACGTCCTGCCCGCTGGGCGCAGTCGAGGAACGTCTGCCCCCATCCAGCCAACAGCGAGTCAGGGGCGAGAGAGCCGTCGTCAGACTGTACCCGCACGTCCAGCTCGACTTGTTCAATGTACCCTCCGGACCTCAGGTTGTCGAAGCATTTTTTGTACACTCCGGCCCATTCTGTGTCTGTGAAGGCACCCAGCATCAGCCGCATGTGGATCAGGTCAAATTCTTCTCTCCACGTCCACTCTTCTAGGACGTCGTCCACCTACAACCTGTCAGCTTGAGTCTCGCATTTACCAAGTATCCCTGTCGACTCACCTGGAGGAAACAGTTTGGAGGAACCCATGTCGACGGTGGCGGAGAGAGGTCAACACCATACACGGTTGCTGGATCTGCTTAGAATAACCGGCCACAGAAACTCATTTCATGTCGACCTACCAGCAGGGAATTGATCGGCAACATCACTTCGCTCGGTAAGAAGATGGTCTTGTAATTGAAGAAGAACTTCGACTCACACGGCCCAAGTGCCAGGTCCTGTCCCTATATCGAGGACATACTAGTGCGCGGTAATCAGAAAGAATGCGCTTCGGACGATACGTGGTGAGCTTGGAGTCATACCAGCGGCGATTTTATTGGGGATCGAAAGAGTGGGTTCGGTTGGTTGCTGTCCAAAACAAGGTACAGCACATGGCTAGGACATCTCTCTCAGCACTGTCGTGTGCTCTCTCGGCATACACCTACCCAGCGTTTAGGGTTTCAAATTGTTGCTCATCCGACGGACCCCTGTCGAGATCATGAGCCTTGTATACGGGGCTTCTGGGAGAAAGCATACCAATAGTCATCTCGCAGAGACGAGTATCTGCAGGTGTCAGCGAAGAGAGACATTCACAGACTCGGAGTCCGTGGGCAAGGGCCATATCAACCTTCTGCCGTTTATCATTCGACCTCGATATATCGAGGATGAGACAGAGGTGGTATCCCTTGCAGAGCCTCGTCTCAGCCACTCGCTATTCACAATCCGAGCATTTCCGCAACTCACGAGAAATTATCGCCATCCTCAAAGGCGGAGTCGACGTCGTCATCGACCTGGAGATACTCTGTTATTACCGGAAAAGAGGTTTGAGCAGCAAGCAAAACGCGTACATCGACAATGTCTGTGCGGCCGGACACTTCTTCACCACCGGCCAACGGACCAGTGGCTGCTGGACTTCTCTCGGTTCGGGCGGGATCACGAGAAGAAGCCATCGACAAGAGGTAAGGTGCTGGAGCAAGCCAAAAAAGACATTGACGACGACGACGACCAAAGAAGGCGCACTTATCCTTGATTTTTATCGAAAAAAGTCTGGGCCTGCGTCCCAAATGCCGCTCCCACGCCCACCGACAAAGACGATCCTCTCATGACTTCTCTGGCGTGGGTTTCCGGGCAAGCTGACTCGTCACGCCTCCCCCATCGACCGTGACAGAGCGGATATGTTTCGTGTGCAAACTGGGTCTGGCCTGCTGATGATGTTTCTGACCGGCGTCCCACCAGCGTCCTGTCTGTGCCAATGGGGCTCGACTGTTCTTTGGATTTGTTTCCAGAGTTTCGACCAACCACGCCAGCCATGGCACCGTCCGGCGCCCAGCACTACGGATGTACCGACCGCTACGAGTCGCGACCTCTGACCAGCG
Source organism: Fonsecaea multimorphosa CBS 102226 (assembly GCF_000836435.1). NCBI lineage: Eukaryota > Fungi > Ascomycota > Eurotiomycetes > Chaetothyriales > Herpotrichiellaceae > Fonsecaea > Fonsecaea multimorphosa. The sequence continues at coordinate 772,681 of NW_015971636.1, read as the reverse complement.
CGGGGCCGTCGCTGGGTTGACCCGCCTCGCCGCAGCAGCTCAAAGATCCGTGCCGAAGGCTACCTTCGAAACGAACAAGTTGCCCCCAGTCGACGGTGCTTCTTGTACCTGTCAGAGTCGAACACGTTCAAGATTCCTTCCTGCTGTTTTTTTCTTCCCAGAGGAAGCATGACCCCTCAGTGGAGGGGCTCGATCGTAGTAGACCCGGAGCAAGCTCGCGTCAAATCTGCGCAGCCCACCAATTCAGATTCTTCAGGGACACGGTAACACATCTACTACTTTTCCGTATCTTCAGGCAACGGGTTCGCTCCGAGTCTTTTCCTTTGTGCTCGATTCGAGAAGGGAATTTACCGCGTGTACATGTTTGGTATAGCTGTTTAGACCCTTCTCTCTCTCACACACACACATCCATGGCATCTTCTCATCAATCCCTGCCCACGAAAGTGGTTGCAGGAGTGACTGTGCCCGACACGCCGCTCATCACCAAAGCTTTAGACTATGTGCGCCAGTACTCGACCGACGACACGTACAACCACATCATCCGGTCCTTTCTGCTCGGCTTCATCATCGCCGACAAAGTCCTCCCCGACCGAGACCGCGAAGCCCACGCCGTGGCCGCCATCATGCACGACCTAGGCTTCCCCATCGGCCACCCGCCGCACTCGGAGATCATATCCCAGGACAAGAGATTCGAGGTCGACGGGGCCAACGCCGCGAGGAACTTTCTCAGAAAGGAGGCTCCAGCGTGGGACAAGCACAGGCTGCAGCTGGTCTGGGACGCCATCGCCCTGCACACCATCGGATCCATCGTGTTCGAGAAAGAGCCCGAGGTCCAGGCGTGCAGTTATGGCATCTGGGCGGACTTCCAGGGCCCGGACCGGGTTCCCGGTGGGCTCTTGAGCTGGGACGAGTACAACGCGGTGGTCAAGGTATGCATCATGCACTCTGCAAGAAGCCTCGGATCTCCGGGCCATATATATCAGAAACCGGGGCAGGAGTGCCAGGGAAAGCTTTATATACAAGCCCAGGGTAAGCCAAAAACAAAAAAGTCGCAAATACTGATTTGTTCTTCTACGCTACCAGGAATACCCCCGACTGGGCCTCATGAAAGGACTCAAGGCCAACATGTGCCATCTGTGCGAGCTGAAACCCCAGACCACGTACGACAACACGGTGGGTGAATGGGGGGATCGCTATGTGGAAGGGTATAGCAGGAAAGGGAAATTGACGCAGGATCTGCTCGAGACGTGTAATCTGGATGAACTATAAAATGCTACTACCATTACTGCTTGGCCTCCGTCAAATGCGTGCGTGCATACTGATGTTTGGCCACTCGCCCTTCTCCATCAAAGACACCTGGCTCGACCCTTTGCTCCTCTCCCTTCCACCAGTGCTCTCTACAGAGTCCCTTTTCTTGTTCCTTTTCTCCCTGTAATGCATCCAACTCAACCCCGATGGCGGGACAAGCAAGATATGCGCGCTGACGATGGCACCGACCTCCGCCCCGGGAGGAATTTTTCTTCCCGGAACAAACACAGAGTTGGGATTCCCGGAGACAGCCAGGGACATGAACGTGAACTCATGATGAAGATCGCCACCAGACCCCTTCCTTGGTCAGACGGACAACACTCAGCGAGCGACACTCTCGCTGTCCGTCGCCGAGAGCTTGAGCCTTCGTCTAAGCAGCCGATGGTAGAAGAGCGTCCGCCGGCGCGCCATTTGAAGCCCTTAGGAACAGAATCGCGGCAGAAAGGATGTGCGTCAGTCTTTAGTGGCCAGCCGATCGTAGAGCAGGGACAGGAAAGAAAGGAGAAAACATAGAAATGTGAAAGCTCAAGTGAGTTCCGAAACACACTCTGCGTCGCCTTGGATTCACCTCATTTGGAGAATCTGCAAAAGTGATAGGAACTCTGAAGGTGGCGTGGGAAACGGCCCTCTTTTTCCATTCAAACATTCAAAGCTCCCAAAGTTCATGTACAAGAAGGTTTAATTGTAAATGGGAACGGCCCGGGAGGTCTGATGTCCTCTGGAGGCTCGTTCTCAAGAATAGCCCAAAAAGAAAAGGCTAGATATCTCGGAACCTGACCGATCTAGCGAGAGAAAAAGCCGTAAATAAAAGTCGGCCAGCACATTCGGAGGGAGGGCCATATCCCTTCAATGAGCCATCATACCTGGAACCCTTCCAACCTGCTCATCTAGTGGACAATGGTTCCAGTCCATTCAGAACAGTCAACCTGTGTGGCGGTACCGACAGCAAGGCCGACGCCACTGTTGCCGAAGAATGCTTCGGACGCACCGCTGTCACTGCAGAGATCGAAGTTGACGTTGGCGCCATACTGATTTGTGCCTGATAGACCGTTCTGGGCACACAGCGGGTTACCATCGGCCGGGCAGAGGTTGTTGATCATGACCACGATGCTCGTTCCCGCATTGCTGAGGGCATTTCCGGACGAGTCTGTTTCTCCGACCAGCTTCCAGCACGTACCACAGGCAGGGCCCTGGCCTTGACCCGGTCCAGCACCGTAGAGGTTCTGGGAAACGGCGGCGCTGAAGCCGGGGTAAGTGTAGAAGAAACAGGCGGCCGTGTTGGTGTTGCAGTTCGGCGAGCCAAAGCTGTCGCCGGCACCGTAGTGAGTGAATGACGCTTTGTAGGTCAGGCCTCCGCTGCTGGTAGCTGGGCTGGTAGAGGTTGCTGGTGGAGGGGCACTCGTTGGGCTGCTGGACGGAGATTGGCTAGGGGAGACAGGTTGAACGACTGGTGAAGACGCCGGTGGTGACGACGTCGCAGGCGGGGCTGAAGACGGAGTTGAAGATGGAGTGCTTGCCTCTTGCAGACATTTGAGAGTAATAAGGATTCTGCTCTACGCAGGTCCAGCCTGAGGTGCAAGTCGTGCCACCAGTCCAGTTGATACCGCCACCTGGTGAGAATGAGCATGTAGGGTCAAAGAAACTTCAATAAGTACATACACTGGTCCCACGGGCCTTGTGTGGCAGTGGAGCTGGCTGCCGGGCAGGCCAGAGAGAGGCAAGGGAGGAGGGAGAGAATGATCACTGATTGACGCATTTCTCCTGGTATGCTAAAATCAAAGATCTCGAGCTTCTTGGGTATATGACACTGAAAGGATAGGATGTGAACTGGCACAGAAATAAACGAATGGACCTCGATCGACGAGTGTAACGAGTGACAAATGTAAAGAACGGCAGGCTGCTGTCAGCTTGGAGAATCTGAGTATCTGAGAGCATGATGCGAGGCCAGACCATTATATATATATATGCCTCGTACAATCCCATCCCCAGGATTACCTTGAAAAAGACGCAACAGGGGATACATACCCACAACACCGACGGTCGGACTGTCGTGCCGAAATACAACGTTGTGGTCATCTCCAGCGGAGGGCTCGTGGCAGCACGTTTCTCTGTAAAGCCTGTGTCAAGACCATGGTGAACCATGTCGTAGGCCCAATGTAATCTGAGGAAGAGAGATTATTGGGGTGATGGGATTTTGTAAGAAAAAGGAGCATTGCTGATTTGTCCTTGAAATCTCCTGGAGGTGTAGGATCCCTGCCCTGAAACAGTGGCGGCCCAGGTACTGCATGCATTACGCAGCCCAAGGCTGAGACTCCAGCCGGGATTTCGACAGGCGAGATCTGGCTAAATGCAAAAGGTTTCCACCGAGCCAGATCCACCAATCAATCCCTTGAAGCCACGGTCAAATCTATCCTGAAACTCGATCCCGTCCGTGGTCTGAGCTTGCTGATAATCTGGGCGATAGTCTGAGCGATAATCTGGGGGCTTGGGTAACGATCTGGAAGACATCGATCTAAACACGCCGACTGAGAAATCTCCGAGTGCAAGCTTTCTGCAACTGGCTTCACGACCAGCTGGCTCCTTTGTGTTTAAATTTCCAGGGATATCCCAGAACGATTGAAGAGCAAACTAGCCCAGGGCCATGGTGGCGACATCTTCACGATATCTCCTCTGTCTTGCAGATGCGGTCCACCACAAATAGAGGCTGGTCCCCCAGCTTCTCAGCAGGAACGTGAACCAGCCACAGTCTTTCTGTGTTTCCCAACCAAAGGCGGCTTCATCGTAGGCCCTGTCAATGTTTGCCCTCCTGACGTTTTGATATGTGCGGAAGACTTCGTCCAATCCACAATCCAATTTGGATCTCATGGCTCGGGCAAACAAGATGGCATCTTCCAAGGCATATGCTGTACTTTCGCCTTGAGGGGGCATTGCGTGTGCGGCATCCCCCAAGAGCATCGTGCGTTTCGAGCACCAGTTGCCCCGTGGTGCGAGTTTGTAGACGGGATAGAGAGTCCAATGACCTGTTGCTGAGATGAGGGGATCGAGGAATTCAATGGCGCCGCCGCCAAATCGACCTTTTACATCCTGCTCAATCCTCTTCTGTTCTGTGCCCCGGGCCAACCAACCTTCTCTCGACGCAACGTCCGCGGTCTCAGTGATGGCTGCCACGAACTGTTTTTTCCTAGTTGGCTCGTAGTAGGTGGTCATGAGACTGCCGCGTTGTGACTGGCACAGTCCTGTGTCTTTCCATGGAACTTTTGCTCCCTCCTCCAGGTCTGCAAATCCAAATACTGCAGCTATGCCGGTGTATAGTGGTGTCCTCTCGCCGTCAACAAGGTTGGCTCTGACGAAGGAATGTATCCCGTCGCACCCAAGAACCAGATTCGCGCATAGTGTTCGACCGTCGTCTAGCTGGACTGTCACCTTCTCACCCGCCTCAACGATCTGGACTGGTTTGCAGCCATACTCCAGCTTGACGTTGTCCAGTGCCTTGACAGTCTCTGTAAGTGACTGGACCAAGTCTGCGCGTAGGATTCTGAGTCCCTTGAAGGCAGGGTCGCCAACTCCGACACCACCCTCGCCGGTGAAGGTGATCTCACCAAGTCTGGCGCCAGTGTAGATTGTGAACAGCTCGATCTTATCTATGTCCGTCCCCACCCCCCTTGCTCGAATCCGTGGTAGCGCTCCAAGGTGGTGCAGGCAACGCAGGGCATTCGGCGTCAGTCCAACAGCGCCGCCGATTGTTGACGGCTGTGGGCGGACTTCAACAACAGTAATGTGTGGACTTTCCGGGAGCCATTTGGTGAGAGCCAGTGTTGAGGCTAGACCAGCGATGCCAGCTCCGACAATTACGATATTCATCATGGAGGATCAAAGCTGACAATGTCGATGCTTAGTGAAGGCGCATCTGGGAACGACATGTTTCTGGAATCTTTGGGGCTTGCTTTATACCTGTGAGACATTAGCTGGAGCTTCAAATATCTGGAAGTTTTACTCTAACGTTCAATATGCTGGAGTGGATCATATTAATTGGACACGTTCTGAATATGGCAGGCCGCCGTATTCGCAGCCGCTCTATTGGCCGGTGTTGTAACTGCCACACCAGGCAGCCGTAATCGGTACAGGATAGACTCTTCGAATATCCGCCACATATTCTATCTCCATTGAGGCCAAACCGCAAGCAGAAACTCTTGCAGGATGCCATGCACATCGGCGTGAGCCAAAAACCCGAAACCACAGTATCAGCACATGCTTAGACCGTGGTAGTCCAACCATCGACAATCCAACGTGGAATTTAACCTAATCCAGCCCTTGTGGTCTTTACGACATGCTTGATGGCCTCCAGGCTGCCTTTGTTCCCAACAGCACCTAGTCCGACGCCTTCTGTCCAGCCCATTTTTTCCAGCAACCTCCGACCTTTGTTGTCTGCGCCGATCTCTGGGGCGGAAGCACCGACCACGTCCCCATTCATGTACGTTGCGCCAGACGCGGCTCCACCGCCCCCTCTCCTAGCTCTTGCGGAACCAGCTGTTGCAGTAGGACGAGACTTGTAAGCACTCATTCGTTGCCTCGGGAAGAACTTTCTCTGGCTCATCAATGCGTCGATCTCCCAAACTGTGTCGATCGTGAATCTCGGAGTATGTGGGCCCTTGGTCAGAACAGGGTAACGTCCTATGCCGTGGCCATCCTTGCCCTCAGACTTCGATTGCAGCTTGAGCGACTTGGCAAGCCGGTGGACAGAAGCCCGAGTTGCTGAATCCATTGGGGCCAGTTTCAGCGTCGTGACTTCCTCGATGAGAAACTGTCGGATTTCTGCCTTGATAGCGACAGGATGATTGCGTTCGGACGCTTCCAGAAGAGCGGCCTCGCGCTCAAGTAGTTTCTCGCGCTTGCGGCTCGCCTTCTTTTCCCGGTCTTTGTTCCAGGTACTGCGTAGGCGCTCGGCAAGTTCCTCATCCTCGACGCCGAGGTCGAAAGGTAAGTCCGACTTGCGTCCCTTCTTCTTAGGTCGGAGACTAGGTCGGTCAAAATCCATGATGTCGAACGCACCATATGGATCCTGGTCAAGGGCATCAGCGAAAGCTGTTGCAGATGGGAAAGTGTCACGCTCGCGTCTATTTTTCTTTGATTTGACGCGGCTGGAAATATGCTTCTTCGTGGAAAACGGAATGAACCCATCGCCGGCTGCAAATTCATCGTCGACGTCGTCAACATCATCATCGTCGTCATCATCATTGACCTCGTCGTCTTCCTCAACTTGTCCATCGAACAAGAGCAGCTCGTCGCCACCCATTCCCAGCTCTTCCTGTTTTGCTAGCGCTCGAGCGATCTGCTCATCAGTCATCCGCGCGGCACGCTCGAGTATGCGATCATTTTCCTCGTTCTCGGATTCTATATCGTCATCAAGATCATCCAAAAGCTCGTCGGCGTCTGACGACTCGGAATCGGCGGAGTCTCCTGTGATCTCTGGGATTTTCATGGCCTGGATTTCCTCAAAGATGCGGATTTCGTCGACAGCAGAGGCTGAGTTCAGCTTTCCGTGAGGAACCCAGCGAGGATCACTGGAGTCTTTGCCAAGCGGGCTGACGAGATACTGTGGACCACTTGGACGGGTGCGATATCGTAGAACATGGCTGACCTCGACAATTTCCTCGTCTGTAGTGCTAAAGTCATCAAAATCTTGCAGATCACTCGAATTCCAATCGATCGCTTGGTTGACGTCGTTAGATCCTTTCGCAGGTTTGCTTGTTCTTTGGGGCCGCAGGTGGACCTTTTGCTCAGTAGCGCCATCAAAGAAACGGAAATGTTCAGTTCTCTTTCCAGTCTTTACTGAGTGCTTGCTTTCGAGAATCGCGTCTTCATCGCTGTCGTCGTCAACCGCTAAATTGGCAATGTAATCATTAATGAGGGCTTCTTCCTCCTCTCTTCTTTGAGAGCTTTCTGGTCGGCCCCGAAGACGACCACGTCGGTCGAAGGCTTTGTTCCGGGGCGGAGGCAAAATGTTGTTGAACTTGTCCAAACCAGATGAGCTGGAATCGCGAGTGGTGACACCCACCGGTGCGGGAGAACATTCAGGTGGAGGTTCTGTCTCAACAAAATTGGGTTCAGGAGGAATTGTAGGCTCTGAGCTAGAAGCGGCCGCATTCTTGACAATCTTTGCTGGGGGGTTGTGTCGACCGGCGAAAAGGATCTCTTCGGAGGACTGCGACGAAACTGAGTCTTTCCTTGTACGGGGCTCTTGTCCGCTCAACTCGACTGTACTCTTCTTGTGATTATCTGACTGCTCTTTCCCTGATGCATGTGGTTCAGCCTCCTTATGTTGCGCTTGCTTGTCCGAGGGTTCTTCAGATGCTGCTTCCTTCTGCGTTTGTTCTTTGTCCTTCGCGACTGCGACTATATCTTCTTGCTTCAGATCTCCAGCACTGATGAAGGTGATTCTCTGTTCCCTGAGGCGTGTAGAAGCCCAAGACATAGCGTGACGCTCGGTGTTCCTAGCCGTTTGAGTCATGCTCAGCATGGCGTTGGGAGGATGAGGAGAATTTGAATCTGAGAAATCCTGCCAGTCGTGTACAAGACCGCGGTGGAAGTTATTAGGCACTAGTTCATCTTGTCAGGACGCTCAAGGCAGAGGCAGAGGTTCTCGTTTGTGGCACCTTTGTTGGAAGGACTTGACTGGCCGTGTACCCATGGCGATGGTGAGTTATTCTGGTGTCCTCCATTGCGTTTCTTCCGAGCTTGCGCTCGTTGACGAGGACCCATGTTGGGCGGGGTGCACCAAAAATGAGGCGAGTTGCCCCTCTTCCGACAGCGAGCTTCAAGTAGTGGTTGTTGCTAAGAAGTGAACATCATAAAGCCAACAAGGTAGAGATAGAGGACATCGGATACGGGGCAAGCTACTGAGCGAGTGTCTTTGTGAATCATGCATACGAGGACAGGTGAAGTGTTATGTTTAGGTAGATGTTTGAAGGAGAATTGGGGGTGCCGTTCTACAGTAGATTTAGTGACGCTCGTTGGGTCGAAAGCGCCCGCAAATTCCACCAGTCACGCTTCACTTTCTGCCCCAGTGGCCCAGGTGGTCTGGTGGGCCCCAAGGCGATCGAATAGGCGAATCCGCCCCAAGGTAAGCCTATGCGCAGGGAGCCTGGTGATGTCTCAGCAAGGCTACGTCCCATGGGCTTCTACGCTTCTACTGTAATGCCTGCACCTGACTGCGGTGAAAGTCACCACGCACCTCCATCCACACCACAATCTCAGCAGCACCTTCACTATACCATATACTTTTACTAGAACTGCTCAAGAAAACGTCCCTTGCACGAGCTCCCGGCCTACAAGTCGACAACCTGGAATCCCTCCGAGTCCTGTTTGCACCCCGACACACCTCCCAATCACAAGACTCGTCACCGATCCTACCTGGCTTGAAGCAGAAGGACCATGACTCTCTGATCCTGCTGCAACCAACGAGCCGATTCCCTGCTCAGGGGCTCACACCGTTTGGTGCTCTTCTATATGCAATATTTCCTGGGCTTCAGAGCATTCCTCTCTCCTTCCAGGCCCCAAGCGTCATGAATGGCGTCGACGTTAAGCGCTTCGTGCGCTACTTCTATGACCCTCCACCAAAATACGATGACATGTCCGGCACTTCTGTATGGCTGCTGGGGAAGGAGTATCAGGCTGCACCCCCCAAGCCAGTAACAACGACGGACCACGACGATGTGGTCGAAGTCGAGTCCTCCTCAGATTCTCATGACCCTTCTGATGCTAGTGCTCTTTCATCCACAACAGATCAGCCTACACAGCAGCAGCCTAATGAATCTCACTCACAAAACACAAGCAGTTTTGACGATGCCCAGCATGTGGCAGGGGGAAACAATCTACCGTCCTTATCAAATGATCCGTCCGATCGAGGATGGCCCATCACATTCCTTGACGACTTCGAATCTCGGATATGGATGACCTACCGCTCCAACTTTACGCCCATCCCTCGATCGCAAGAGCCCGGCTCTAATGTATCCTTATCTCTGTCCGTTCGCCTACGCAACCTTACCGAGAGGGATGGCTTCAGCAGCGACACAGGCTGGGGATGTATGATTCGTTCGGGACAATCGCTTTTGGCAAACGCCCTGGTTATGCTCCATCTGGGCCGGGATTGGCGGCGACCTCACACATCCTCCCTCGACTCCCCTTCCTCCACCCAAACTCAAACCGAAGCCTCCATCCTTTCCCTCTTCGCCGACTCCCCCCTCGCCCCCTTCTCCATCCACCGCTTCGTCCAACATGGCGCGTCCGCCTGCGGCACACATCCAGGCCAATGGTTCGGGCCTTCGGCCACGGCTTCGTGCATCAAAGAGCTTTCCGCCGAATGTGCTGCCGCAGGACTACGAGTCTACGTGACACCATCGGCGAGCGAAGTATACGAAGACAAGTTCCGCAACATTGCACGCGCTTCTGCTACGGATCTCACCATTAGACCTACGTTGATCCTGCTGGGAATAAGACTGGGACTGGACCGGATTACACCCGTCTATCATGAAGCCCTCAAAAGCAGCCTCACATACCCTCAATCAATTGGTATTGCGGGTGGCCGGCCATCCTCTTCACATTACTTCATTGGCTGTCAAGGGGACCTCTTCTTCTACCTCGACCCCCACGAGACCCGCCCTGCGCTGCAGCACCATTCTGACCCCAATGAATACACGGACGAAGAAATCTCCACATGCCATACGCGCCGTCTCCGTGGTCTGAGGATCAGTGAGATGGATCCATCCATGCTTATCGGCTTTCTCATCAAGGACGAGCAAGACTGGGAAGACTGGAAAAGAAGGATAAAGGAGGTCAAAGGCAAGGCGATCGTGTCGGTCTTTGACAAGGAGCCGCCCGTGCCTGGGGAAACGAAGGAGAGGAAGGAGGCCGTGGACGAGGTGCAGACATTCGATGACGAGGACGAGGATGATGAGACTGTTACTGTCACAGGGAAGGAGGACGAACAAGAAGCTAAACCCGAGGGTGGCGAGGGAGACGAAGATGGCATCAAAGTCGATCGCGAAGCGGAAGGAGATGGTGAAGGAGAAAGCGATACAATCCATGTTGGACTCGATGCCCCGATAGAGGAGCCTGTCAAGGTCGACGGTCCTGCAGCAAGGGAAGAAGACACAGTCGAAGTTCCCTGACCGCAGAAATATGCGTCTTGTCTGGGCGATGATGAGTACGATGCTACGCATGATACAGAACACGAGTACTAATATGGGTAATGACATTCGGGCGCTTTGGAGTAGTTCTGGGTCATTGGCAAGGTGGAGTGATTGGGCAAAGAGTATACGACACTACAGCGAAGGAACTGTCGCCCTTCAATCTCGTCGGCGTTTGTTGGTCGGAAATTTGAGTTTGCTTCCCTTTGATCGTGCTCGGGAGAAAACACTGGTTTGCTTGTTTCACCGCGAGGAGCTGTTTTGTCTTCAGCGCCAAACACTGCTGCGAGACACTGTGGCCAAACCGTCCTGTTTATGTTCACGTGGATCATACCAAATATGTGGCGCCTCTAGCGCGCAACTCCATAGAACGCGTATCAAAACATTGGAATTCAAGGCTTTGATCGCATTGGTTTCGCCAGATGAACCCCAATGCGGCACGAACAGAGCAAACAAATACTGGATGGTTTGATTTCATGCTTTGATTTCGGATGTCTCACAATCCAGCCAAACTGGATATCTGAAACTTCATGCTTCAGCGTGGTGAATATTGTACATAGCGCGAAAGCTTCTCTCTGTAGAGACTCGTAAAGCATGATTGCTGTTGATGAGCAAGCATGACCGTGGACAGCTCATCACAATGTCAATAATCCCCAGTTCCCATGACGCATCGTAATGTGTTGATCAAAAACCCATTTCAACACCGTTGTTCCGTTTGTGCCCACAACCCCATTTGCAGAAAAGACACGCAAAAGCCCGACCAAGAACCAATCACCCCACGAATGAGACCAATTACTTGCTTTGGGAGGAGTATTTGGTGACAGCCTTGGTGCCTTCAGACACGGCGTGCTTGGCGAGTTCACCGGGCAGGATCAGTCTGACGGATGTCTGGATCTCTCGGGAGGAGATTGTGGACTTCTTGTTGTAGGCAGCAAGCTTGGAGGCTTCGGTGGCGACACGCTCGAAGATGTCTGAGACAGACGTTAGACCATGCATTGCTTCAAGGAGGCGCGTTTAGCTTACCATTGACGAAAGAGTTCAGGATGGACATGGCACGGTTGGAGATACCAGTATCAGGGTGGACTTGCTTGAGGACTAAGACGCGTCAGTATCGGGAAGCGAGGGCTGCGATTCGCGCAGGAATTGAAATCTTACCCTTGTAGATGTAAGAAGAGTAAGTCTCCTTCCTGGTCTTGCCTCGCTTCTTCTTGTCACCAGAGGGAGCGGCGGCGGTCTTCTTGCCAGCTTCCTTCTTCTCGGCAGCGGGAGCCTTTCCAGCTGGGGCCTTGCCGCCAGTGGTGGGTTTCTTCTCAGCAGCTTTTGGTGCCATTTTTGATGATTGATTTGATTGCGCAAAAAGCGACGATTGATGACAAAAGTAGAATGAAGGATGAAATTGATTGATGGAAGCGGATGAGCGTGATGAGTGATGGATGGATGAAGAAGGAAGGAAAGATGGAAGTGCGAAAGGTGGGTGACGGCGACTCTTATACCAGGCGCAAGTGCGAGAGGGAGGGCGCGGGTTGATGCGAAGTGGCAGACGCAGACGGGCGGGCAGTCGCTTCCTGGGGGGTTGATCCAGGTAACAACATGCGCTATTTTCCCAACGTATTGTTATTGTGTCGATTTTGAGGAGTTTTGAGCCACTCAGAATGCAGGATCACTGTGCTTGGCGGAAAGATATGGTAACGTGATGTAATGCTGCCGCGTATTGTCAAACTCATCAGAAAAGTCATTTTTGATCAGTCCCGTCCTCGCGCCACGATTGGCCAACCCCCGGCTCCGTGATCCAGAGAACTCCTTCTCCCGCTGCACCTTTCATCACAAGTTCGCCAAAGGTTGATCTGGAGGCGCGACTCAACTGCCCACCACCCGCATCGCCGCCTATCCTCACTCCTTTATAATTGCCCTTCCCTCCCACCTTCCATCATCACTTCCTTCTCTCTTTCCATCCATCGTCAACCCAAGTTTCCATCGCGCATTTGCTCCAGCATCCCATCACAACTTCATTTCACAACCCAAATCCAACCTTCAACCCCAATCTTACCTCAATCAAAATGACTGGCGGAAAATCTGGTGGCAAAGCCTCTGGCTCCAAGAGCGCTCAATCGTAAGTTCTCATCTTTCCCGGCCTGTGGTATCACTTCAGATTCTACGCGTTGTGCTCAGTTGGTAGCCTGCGCCGTCCCCATCACTTCAATTGGCCTTGTTGAATCATGGTACTAACTCCACCGCAGCCGATCCTCCAAGGCGGGTCTTGCATTCCCTGTCGGCCGTGTCCACCGTCTTCTGCGAAAGGGCAACTATGCTCAGCGTGTCGGTGCCGGTGCTCCCGTCTACCTTGCCGCTGTGCTTGAGTACCTTGCCGCTGAAATCCTCGAACTTGCCGGCAACGCCGCTCGTGACAACAAGAAGACCCGTATCATCCCTCGTCATCTTCAATTGGCCATCCGAAACGATGAGGAGTTGAACAAGCTGCTTGGGCACGTCACAATCGCCCAAGGTGGTGTTTTGCCCAACATCCACCAGAGTACGTCTGCCCAAGATTGCGCAACATTCGCCCACGATACTGACTGCCACAGACTTGCTGCCAAAGAAGACCACCAAGGGCAAGAACCCCAGCCAGGAGCTGTAAGCTCTTTCTGCAAATTCTTTCTGAACTGGGTTTTGAATGGGAGTTTCACGACAAATGCGATCACAACGCGGGGTTTCAGGGGTTGGGCTGGCCAGGTTTCACAGGCCTTGTTTTCAGAGTTTGTGCTTTATCATCGGACGGCAGGGTTGTGTACATTATGCTCATGGCATGCCTACTATCATCACGAACATGGATAGGAATGCAAGACGGGGCATGAGACATGCAAACGGCAAACAAAGCAAATGGCTTTGCAAATGGTGATCATTAGACAGCAAATTTAATGATCTGAACTCATGGCAATTCATCATAAACTTGCTTTTCCATTTGTCTTTTGCGTGTAGACTTGTTGCAGATTGCAAACATCAAGGCGCAGATTCCCCCGAAGTGCTGGATGAGGCGTGATCTGGCAGGCTCGCTGATACGTAGATTTCAAGCAAAGTAAACACAACACAGAATGCAAACGCGTCTGGACGACGTCGAAATCACAAACAGCGCGATATGGAAATCAAATCTGGTAAGAAAGAGGAGGGCGAACAGCCGCCACGAAGGACAGATCGGCTGAATTGTACAGACACTTCCAGCTTCTCAATTGTGGAGGGATGGGGTCGGACAGGGACTTCAGAGGCTAAAGATCTCTTGGGCTCTTTTCGCAAGTCAGTCTTTGCGTGAACTATGAATTTCTTCCGCTCTGTGCGACAGTATGTACAAGTTCTCCATCCATCCATGACAGCTCAGACCACCTCATAACCGCTTGACAAACTCTCTTGACGGTGGCGGTAAGTCTGGGGCTGGCAGATTTCGTTCATATTTCGAGCCTGCAGACAGGGACAGATGAGCGACGGTGCTGAACATATATCCTGTGGGAAATCTTACCTCCTGGAGCAGTTGGTGGTCTGTAAGGGTCAGGATGCTTCCATTTCTGTAGCAGCTTTTCTGTCTCGTTGAAGAGGATCTGGTTCCCATCACAGGTCAGCCAGGTGCTCTGGGCTCCGGGGATCAGTGGCAATTTGAAAAGGGTGTCTGCGTACTCTCTGTTGCCTTGGATCTGTGATGTTTCTGTTTGCGTCAAAAAGTGACCGGATGTAAACTGCTTGGCCGCGCCAGAGGTTTCGTTGCACGGCCCAGTCAAGTGCAAGCTTCAGCGACCGCCGATAGAGATTTCTGTGAACGATGGAGTGAGCAAGTTGGTGAACAGCGTGTGACTTTGTGTTCTTCGTACTCACCGGACAGCCTTGACGTGAGGACTGAGTGTAGCCATTCTGGATGGCCCTGAGGATTCCCCAGACACTCGAACAAATCAATAAGGAAAATCAACTGCCACAGGTAAGGAGCGCACAGCCAGCTGCTCCCCCTGATTTTCCAACCGGTCGCTTCTGTGGCTATGTCGACAGCTTGACTCTTCGATGAAGCCTCCGTTGAGTGTGTAATTGAGATGAGTCGATTGGAGATGCACTGCAGTCGCAGCAGCGCAGGCTTGGCGTCGAAGCTCTTTGCCGGTACTCGCTGCTCTCTCGGGGTGCAGTTCCAGTGGCAGCAGCCGGTGGCAGGGTGGATGCTAGCCGACTCCGCCTGCGCGACTTTTGCATCCGGAACGTCAAAGTGCTAAGTCGGTGCGTATGCCCAGCGCAGCCCAATTAGAGCTCTGAAAGAGCTTTCCCTTCCCAGTCTGCCAGTCTACGAAATCAGAGGTCGATCCCTCCGCCTCTTTTCTTCTGAGGTGACAGCATACTGTCACAGGAAGTGCTTCGTTTCTCTGCCTTCCTCTCATTCTCTTCTGCACAAAACGGCGGTGTATCCGCCTCGCATGCTACAGCCTTGAGCTCCCTCGCTCTCTGGAGCATCGACTGCCCTCCTTGTATTGTTGTACCACGGTCCCCGGATCAACTTCCAAGATGGCCTCTCTGCGGCTTCGACGGTCGCCAGCTTTGGGCTCTGTGCTTGCACTTCCTAAATGCGGCCCGTCTCTACGTACCCGCACCTTCAGTGCTCTCAGGTCGCAGACTACGCCTCGGCAACTCTACGTTTCGAGCTTGCGGTCGTCCACTGTGCCAACCTACGCCTCCCTCTCGAGGTATCAGCAATTCAGTACCTCTCCCACTCGCTACGAAACGGTTGTCAAGGTGCCCCAGATGGCCGAGTCCATTTCCGAAGGTACCCTCAGCAGTTTCTCAAAACAAGTGGGTGATTACGTCGAGCAGGACGAGGAGATCGCATCTATTGAGACAGACAAGATTGACGTTTCTGTCAATGCTCCGGAAGCTGGCACGATAAAGGAGCTCCTCGTCAGCGAGGGAGACACTGTGACTGTCGGACAGGAAATAGCAAAGCTTGAACCTGGTGAAGGAGGCGGTGGAGGCGACAAGGAAGCAAAGCAAGAACCCAAAGAACCTGCTTCGGAAGAGCAACCAACAAGCTCAGACCCTGAGCCGAAGAAGGAGGAGCCGAAGAAGGAAGAACCAAAGAAAGAAGAGCCCCCTCCACCTCCCCCTAAGAAGGAGGAAAAGCCTGCTCCGCCCAAGGAAGAGAAGAAGTCTCCGCCACCCAAACAAGAGAAGAAACCGGATGAATCAAAAGCAACTGGAATCGACTCGCCATTCGGTAAAGGCACGAGAAACGAGAACAGGGTAAGGATGGATAAGGCAGCATTTACGTCACAAAAGCTAACTTGGTCCAGGTCAAAATGAACCGCATGCGTCTGAGAATCGCGGAGCGTCTCAAGCAGTCACAGAACACCGCGGCATCGTTGACCACGTTCAATGAGGTGGACATGTCCAACATCATGGAGTTCCGAAAGAAGTATAAGGATGAGATCCTGAAGAATACTGGCGTCAAACTTGGCTTCATGAGCGCTTTTGCCAAGGCTAGCATTCTGGCCATGAGAGAAGTGCCTACTGTCAACGCCTCTATCGAAGGTCCAGGAGGCGGCGACACCATCGTGTACAGAGACTTTGTGGATATCAGCGTTGCGGTGGCCACACCTAAAGGCTTGGTGACGCCTGTGGTTCGGAATGCCGAGAGTTTGGAGATGGTTGAGATTGAGAAAGCCATTGCAGATTTGGGCAAGAAGGTGAGGCGACCAGCGCCGAGTGTTTTTAAGTCCTGCTAACCCCGGGGCGCAGGCTCGCGACGGAAAGCTGACCATCGAAGACATGGCTGGTGGTACCTATACCATCAGCAACGGCGGTGTCTTCGGGTCGATGATGGGAACGCCCATCATCAATCTGCCTCAAACCGCGGTGCTCGGGCTGCATGCCATTAAGGAGCGAGCGATGGTCGTCAACGGCAAAATAGAGATCAGACCCGTAAGTTCACCCTTGCGTAGGGAGTTGTCGATACTGACCATGCCCAGATGATGTATCTTGCACTCACCTACGATCACCGTTTGCTGGATGGAAGAGAGGCGGTCACATTCTTGGTGAAGATCAAGGTAAGCTTCGATAAAATCCGGTCGCATGCTATCGTGTTCTAACATTTTATGGCAGGAATACATAGAAGATCCGCGCAAGATGCTTTTGGCATAGTGTCCTGCTTAATGGGGCCGGATGGCCTTCGCGGGAATGCATTGTACAAAATCAGAAAATACGGAACGTTAGGCAGCCAGTGGGCACACAGCTCGCCTGTCCTGATGCGAAGCCAAATTCATGAGTAACATACCCCATGTCTCTGTTTGATCTACCTCTGCCCGTGAAGCACTCTCGCTTTACGCCGGAGGAGCATCCTGGGTCGAAGGCAGGGAGGAAACAAATCTCTGTGAACTGGTGGCCCAGCTCTTCCATTGAATCATCTCCCCTAGCAGACCCCTCATTCCAACGCGTAACATACGTCGCATCAGGCGAGGACGGCTTGTATGTAGTCTCGGAGGCAAGCTGGGGACAAGTTCCTCCTTCAAGCCGAATTGTACTCCGTCCGCGTCTCCCTCGACTGAAATTCTCTACCGGGGATCACGGTCCAGCTGCAGCTTGCTCCTCTGCAGTCTCCTTCCACGGCAAACGTCAACTTCCTTGGAGACAAGCTTGCTTGACTTGACTGTCATGCTGTCCACCCCTACGTGCATTCCTTTGCCTTGGAGGACGCATATTGGGGCCAATTGGGAGGACTCGGGTCTCTTCCCCACTTGGCTGGGCGGGATTCATTCAATGATGTCTCTGTGGCTCTTTCTCTTTTCTCATGCTGGGGGGATTGTTCATAGGGTAGGGCCGGGTAGTCGGCCGCAAAGGCCGCTGCATGTGTAAGTGATATAGGTAGCATAGTATGTCACTGGCCAGGTACACTCGTGCCACGGGTCATGGGATTGAGGTTCGTCCTCTGGGTCCGATCTGCATTACGCAAGACCTCTTCGTGTGAGCTGATATTGTACACTTCGTGGTGAATGACTGCGAAGGTAGACTCCCGTTCACGCGAGAACCTCTATCCTTCTGTTCGTAGCCTACGAGGTTTGAGGTCGAGCTCGAGGTCGCGCACCGTCCGCTGCAGCTACGGCCGGAAATGCCGGCACCACTATTTCTCATGCACGACCGGTCAGAATGCATATCCAGTGCGATGGACGGCATGGTCCTAGATACGACAGACAGACGACAATGGCGAGCGACATTAAGCCTCTACCCGGGGGTGCGCCTTCACTTTACTGACATTTCATCCGATCAACCCTCTTTGTTGTTGGCGGTGCTTTACAGGTTGACCGCCCCCAAGGTGCTAGGTAGGTACCTAGGTAGCTCTTCCGTAGATCGATGATGATGATGAAAGATGACGGACGACAAACATTTCTACAACTTCACTGCTAACCTGGTAGGTAGAACCTATTTGTCCACTTTCATCGGGGCGTTACGTCCAAAAAAAAAAAAGGACCTCGAGAGCTCTTTCATATGATCAAAACCCGTTCATGGACCGAGGGGGACGAATTGGGGAATATTTGACACGCCTGTGCATGCACCATGGGGGTGTGTGCTCATGTCTGGGATCATACATGGGATGGGACTGGGCTGTACAAGGAGAGGACGCGTCGGATCGAATTGGTGGTTGATTGTTTCGTTGTAGGTCTGTTGAATTTGGTTGTTGGAGGTGGAGGGCATTAAAAATAAAAAATCGCCAAAAAATATATTTTCCACCACATGTTGGGTAAAGTTCGTAGAACATCCAACACAACAAGCACCCCGTGCGTCGAAGGGTTGAAGCAAGTAGAACATCTAAATAGGCACAGTCCTGCAAAGTATCAGAAATGCAATACAGATGATGGGAAAAGTCTGGACTACGAAAGCCTGGTCACTGTCTTCCTCTCCATGTCAGCCAGATTCCAAGCTCGACCCAACAAGGCTGCACCGGCAAGGCTGCTCACCCTGCTCATGTGACAGTCAGTCTATCGGGCCGAGAGGGGTTTGACCAGCGGATAGCCAGATGCATACAGCATATCAGTGACGAAAAATATTGGATTGTCTATGGATCAACCTGAAAGACTACATATACTCAGCAAAGTAAGAAGGGTGTGGATGCACCTCTTGGACAAAGGGCGTTCTCCTCTTCAACACAGCAGAGAAACCAACCCCTTCAAGGGTCAAGTACGAGTAGGACAGCACCACCGCATGACCCGAACTAAGACGTCTGCATCTTCAAGGCCGCGGCAATAATCCCTTGCCCTGTCTCTGCAGACGTCCTGCATGGCATGTCCAGTCCCTTGTCCTTTCCCTCTCCCCTCCCCACCACCGAAGTGTCCTCTAAGCGCGTCTGCTCTCCATCCCAGCGCATCTTTAGCCTTCCCACATTAAACGCCACCCATGGCTCAAGACCATGGATGAAGTCAATGTGGGCTGTAGACATCTTATCCTGCGTCGCTGCGATGTGAGCGTGGACACGTCCCGGAGGCTCATAAAAGGTCAGTGGTACACCAAAAGAGTGCCACGAGTACCCATGAAGTGGACCTGGAAAGGGGTCAACGACGGAAATTTCATATGCATATACTGTGGTGCCCTGATCAGCCGCCTCCGAGAGCATTTCCATTGTCGGCTTGACGAATGTTTCCTCAGTCGCCCATTCAGTAAGTGTCTGCAGAGCGCTTTTGCCCTTGGAGAAAAGAGCGTCATCCTCGATTCCCGGTACAAGCTTGCGCGCATATTCGACAAGCGCCGCATCCGGCAGATTCTGAAAAGGTGTCAGAAAGAGTGCTGCTTCGTCCTTTGTGTGGCCCATGATGATCCTCGAGCACCATTTGGGCATATCGCCCCAAGAGGCTGTTGGCCCGCTTTTTCTGTGCTGATCCTCATGCTCAAACCAACTGGAGTCCTCAAGAGGCAGCGAAACGCTGCCGTCGAACAGTTCAAGAAGCTGGTCTGGGGACAAGGCCCGCAAGCCAGCCAGTTTTTCAGTGCTTGTCGCATGGCTTGCTATACCTGCGGATCGGGCAAGTTGATCGAACACAGCTTGTGCCTCCTCAAGCGTCCTCAAACGAGGCCTAGGACTCGACTGAATCAAAGCTTGCTGGAAGAGCGCGTGGCCGCCTCTCAGATGGCAGAAGATCGATGCAGCTCCTGCAGACTCGCCGGATATAGTGACCTTTGACGGGTCTCCACCAAAATGGTGGATTGACCTTTGGATCCATTCAAGGCCAATACGCTGGTCATTCAGTCCTTGATTCAGAACCGGTGTCTCACCAAGAGATATTGCTTCTTGTACAAGCTCTTTCGAGCTCAAGAAGCCAAAAACATTAAGGCGGTAATTGAGCGTCACAATGATGATTGGCCTTCCAAGATCCATTGACCTTCTCACAAGGTGGTTACCATCTGAATTCTGGTCAGCACATATTGCTAGTCGGGAAGTCAGGTCGATGAAACCCACTAAACTCGGTCGTGTTGTCCCCGTTATTGAACCCTCCTCCATGGATCCACATAAAGACCGGTAAATCTGAGTGCTCTGGGACGCCTACCGACAGTGGTGGAGTATATATATTGAGGTGCAGGCAAGTGGTCTCGTCGCACCTCTGAGACATTGACAGTTTCTCAAACATATGATGCATCATGGGGTGGATATTGTCGGTCTTTTGCGGGCAGCGAGGCCCATATCGTGACGCATCCAGCTGTCCTCGGAGGAGACCAAGATCGATCAGCCTCGCTGTTCGGAATCGAGCTGGAAATTGGGCATAAGGGATTCCCAGAAAGTTCGCCACACCCTGCTTCGATACGAAGCCATTGATGTGTACGTTCTCGGCCCGGAAGCTGAAGTTTTCTCCAAAATTGTCAAGTGATATGTTCTCCATAGCTCGTATCTCCTGTCAATATTGTCTTCAGCGGTACAAAAGGGAAATAAGGCGAACCGCCTCAGTCTCTGCTCCGACAAAGAAAGACAGGATGATTCACAGAAGGGCCTTTTCCTTACTCGCTGGCAGTGCAACTTACCACTGTGAGTACATATCCCTCTAAAGTATTCAGTCCTTGCAATGGTAGGCCACCGGTAAGACTCTGTATGGGTTGCGGCTCGTCGCCAGTAAACCGCGACAAGAGTACGTGGTCGCAAAACCCTTTCCCACCGGCGCACCGCACGCATCGACATCGGCAGAGCAACTCGGTTCTGAGGAAGTGACACCCATTGGCGAGCACTCTGCGGTTGGTCGGCGAGGTACCGCAAGTGCTTGAGGTAAGAGCTCCAAAGTGGTCAAGCAATCACCAAGAACCCACCAAGGTTGGTCGTAAAAGGCGTAGCCACCCCGCCTGAGACGGGGTAAACCCGGGGAAGGAGACGGCATTGGTCAGTCTCTTGCGGCTCATCGCCGACGAGCCGTGGCCAGAACAACTAAATACTCACGATTTTTCTCTGGTTGCTCGCCCGCAGAAGCCGCTGTATAAAAGTTCCGAGATCCCTACAGCTGGACGTGCAACAGAGCATACGACAAGGAGCACCAAGAGCTCACCTGGACTTCGACAATGAGCACCACAGAACCCACCGACGCGATGGCGTCCTCGTTGGGGAGCAAAATCAGGACCATTCTGATATGCTGCTTCGTGATGTGCGGTTCTCTTCTCTTCGGCATCGATAGCGGCGAACTTGGTGGCTTCCAGGCCATGGTCAGGTCAGTGTCTTGGGCCCTGCAGGTTTGCAGTACTGAAAACCAAAAGCTTCCTGAAAGACTATGGATACTTTGACGAAGGAACGGACTCATACAACATTCGAACTCGAATACAAACCTCCTTGAATGCTGTATTGCTTGTTGGAGCCATACTTGCTTCCATCTCGGCAGGTCCCATTGGCACGAAATATGGTCGAAGAGTTGGTCTGATATGGATGGGGCTTGTCGCTGTTGTCGGTGTCATTTTCCAGATCTCGGTCCCTCATGTATGGGGTTTACTCCTTGGTCGCTTCTTCGCTGGAGGTAAGGCTTTCTCTGGTTAATGGCGAGATCAACTAACAAACATTGATAGCTGGCATCGGTTATGCGTCAAAGTGAGAATGATTTACCATCCCTTGTCAAGAGTGGTTGCGTCTTCCGACTCTGCTGGAAGTGGCTCTTGACTGGTACCAGCGGACTGCTAACGTCGGATTCTGTTCTAGTTTCGTCCCCATTTATCAAGCTGAGGTTGCTCCAACACAAATGCGAGGAATGATGATCGCTTTGTACCAGACCGGTATCAATATTGGTCAGCTCATAGGGTCCTGCATCAACCAAGGGACTTACAAGATGTCGACAAGATGGGCATACAGAATTCCACTGATCACACAGCTCATCTTTCCCACCATTCTGATTGTGTTTGCTTCCTTCTTTCCAGAGAGCCCACGTATGTACCTCCAAATTTCCTGGCCGGACGATTTGGCTGACCTTGCATCAGGTTGGCTGCTCTCGGTCGGTAAGGTGGAAGAAAGTGCCAGGTCCATCCGGAGGCTTCGTGGAAAGACATATCCAGAGCATCAAATCCACGCTGATGTAGACGACATCGCCAAACATATCAGACTCGAGCAGGAGCTTGAGGGTTCCAGCTCTTTCTTGGACGCGTTCCGGGGCAGTGATAGACGCCGCACTCATATCGCCTGTGGTCTTCTTTTGTGGCAAGTCTTGTCAGGTATCAGCTTCATCAACGGGTAATTCTACCATGACTTAGCCTTGTATCATGTGACAATCCGACGCTCACACCAATACAGGTACGGGACATACTTCTACTCGGTCTCTGGCATCTCCAACGCATTTGTTGTCAGTATCATCTCTCAAGTCTGTCAACTGGCAGGTATCATCGCGATGTTTCCCTCGGTTCACTTTCTTGGTAGAAGAACTATCCTTCTGTGGGGCGCTGCTGCCGAGACCATATGCATGTTCACTTTCGCAATTGTTGGAACTGTTGCACCCAACAGTGTCGCTGCGGCAAGATGCTTAGTGGCATTTAGTTGTCTGTACGCTTTCTTCTTCACGTGGTCTTGGGGCCCTGTGGCATGGATCGTTGCATCAGAGATTGGATCCAACGTGATGCGCTCCCGTACCCAGGCCCTAGGTTCTGCAGTCTCGTGGGCTGGCACTCTGCTCATAGCAGTGGTGTTGCCTTATCTGATCAATCCGACAGCGGCCGATCTCGGTGCAAAGGTTCGTTCAACACAAGAGTTGGTATTGTATATCCTAACATGGGGCCCAGGTCGGTTTCATTTTTGGAGTCACATGCTTGTTCGGTTTCGTCTGGGCTCTGTTTTTCCTTCCAGAGACCAAAGGCCGTTCCCTCGAGCAGCTTGATGAGCTGTTTTTGAATGTGAGTCTGCATACATACATGCCATGGGTGGTTTGCTGACAACGCGCTAGGGTGTGTCGGTGAAAGAATTCAGCACTTACCAGTGCCGTGGTCACGTCGAGTATGAAAGAAACGGCGTCATCACAACTGCTGAGCTTAACGAGGACACCAAAGAGGTCGTGGCAATCCATTCGGAGCATACCAAGGCTGCTTGAAGATTTGGCTTCAGGATTCAGCTGGTGTCGACGTGAAAAGGCCCAGTACCATAAATCAGTGGCGTGCCAGCATAAAACACCTTCACAGAGAAGGAATTTCTCAGAGTACAAAATCCAGATCACCAGATGGGCTGAGGATAGCTCTCTTCGTATTGCATCAAGACGGAATCCCAGTCTGTGGAGTTGAAAAGGACGTTGTTGATGAATTCATCGCTGTTGAAGACTTCATGGGCATTTCGCAAAGCGTCCAAGACCCCGTTGTCGTTAGTTTCGCTCTGGTCAAGTGTTCGAAGACGCATAACGTTCGTCAGCTCAAGCGGTATACGCCGATGCTGACAGTCCGTTTGGTGAAGCCGAGCAAGAACAGCTGCAAGTGTATGGCCTTGGGACCAGTGCGCTCCCCATGAGGTGTCTTTGAGTAGAAAGTCCTTCAATAATGTGGCTGATGCAATAGCATTCTCGAGCTCTTGGATAAAGTCCTTTGGAGAGCCTTGTGTCCTTTGAGTCTCCAGGAGGACATCGACAACAAGCATCAAGGCTCTTGAAGCGCAGTATAGTAATTGAGGTATTCGAGAAGCCATCTCGAGATAAAATTCGACGCTGAACCACAAAAGCGTCTGGCAGGCTTCTGGAATGGTCGAAGCAGCCTCCCGTGCTAGAATCAGGGAAAGTTCTTTGGAGTGGCTTGACGTGTTTGTCAAGGAGGCAAGTCCGAGTACAAAAAGTAGTCTGTTGTTATGGTGTAACATACAAAGGGCTTGATGCTCTCTTTCGGAATGGTGGCTCTGTCGGAAATCCAGGTCTATTCCATAGCGATGTATCTGTTTGAGAACATGTTCGCAGTTCTGCACAATATTCGCATCGACAGGTCGGCTTGCATAGACTGCTCTTAGCAGTGATCGGAGACAGTGCGAAGCATCCACAGCATCATCAAAAAATGTGCCTCCTGAGAAGCTGGAGTCGCTCGGCAGCCCCGTAGTTTCTTTGGGCGAGACGACGATATTGAGCGGTTGCCCCATCATAGCCGATATAATCGCATCTTCAAACATGCAGGCCTTCCATAACACGACGTTGAGAAGTTCGCCATCAGCCGTCACGGCCGAGGATTTCTTGTCTAGGCCCAAATCCCTTGCCATTTTGCAGAGTAGTCCGAGTCTTAGTCCGGTGGACATGATGTCACCGTGACCGTGTGTAACGAGTTCAAATTTTATCAACGCGAGCAGGAGCGCTTGTACTGTTTGAATCTGGGGCTGATATCGTTGCCGTGTACTGAAGAGAGCCTTGAGCTCATGGACAATGACCTTCTGTATGTGAACATAGTCCCTCCAAGAAGCGATGGCAAGATGATGGCGTGCCGCTATACCGAGTATCACACTTTCCAACAGCGGGGTGGCAGGGAAGTGTCGCAAGCTGGCGTGAGTGACAACAGGAAACACCGGCTGTATGTGCTCGAAGAAGACGAGATAGAGGTGTGCCTTGACATTTGGACTGAGTTCCAACGTTGTTGTCTCGTCGTCTGTCGTCGGCCTAGAAGACTTGAGGGGTTGCTGGACCTGGAACATGGCCGGCTCAGGAGGCGGTTCCTTTGGCGTGTGCAGGTCCATGGGATGCCCGCCGGCATTGCTCGAAGGGCCCCAAAAGACCTTTCGAGAAAACCCCTTGGGCGTGGAGGACATGAAAGTTCGCTGAGCCCGAGCTGGCCAGGGAATGCCCTCGAACTCGGACGAAAGACTGTACTGTCGACATCGAGTGCAACAGAGGGTAAAATACGGAGGATGTTCAAACTGACATTTCAACCTGAGCCTGGAGGCAGGCATTCAGTACACAGATTTCAAGTTGAGCAAACTCGACGTACCTGCGGCAGTTATCGCAAATGTGGTTGGCCATGGACCCAAGGATAGAGGGAATTCGCGGTCAGAATCTTTGATGCTGTTGGCCAGGTGCAAGAAGGAAGCATGGATGGCGATGATGGAGGTTACAAGTATTAGCCAGGTAGACATGGCTTAGGGTCAGTTGAGCCTGCATGCAGTGGTGGGGATGCTGATACCACGCACAAGGAGGGAAGGCGGCACCAGCGGGAAACCTGTTAGTACCCAGGTACCTAGGTACCTAGGTACCCAGCGAGCTGGTAGATAGGGTGTTGATATTAGGTATGTGCTTAAGGGCTACATGCCTACCTAGGTACCTAGGTAGGTATGCCTCCATTTAGGGGATAGTGGCCTTGGGGCAACGCCCCCCTACCTAGGTAATTATTATTATCCAGCCCCCTTCCAGTTTGACCCGAGTTCCGCAAGCAAGATTCTACTCGGTCTTCAGAATCCATCCGTATTCAGTGTTGTCCATGGTTTCCACCTTTAGCTGGCATCGGTACCGCTGCGCTTGTTCGATGAAGCTGAAAGGGCGATGAAGCGCTTGAGAACGGGCAGAGCCTGTCAACAATGTCGGGCATCCAAGCGACGGTAAGTCCAGGGACATAGATCGGATGTTGGCCGAAACCCTACACTCACCATGCTGCAAAGTTGCGAAGGCGGATTTCCCTGCCGAACCTGCCTTTCCAAGGGCTCAGAATGTGTATTCGACCAGGATCAGCAGTCGACTACCTCGCATCGAGCCATTCACAATGACCACGATGGAGATCAGGTGCCATGGAAAGTCGACCTCCCTTCAGCAACTTCGGCGGTTGTAGCCACTCTGCTTGACAGGTATGTACGAGGTTCTTTGTTCAGGACAATAGACCTCTGTCAAAATTTTCTGACTGGTTGTCGAAAACAAGATACTTCTCCACCATTGCGCCTCACTGGCCACTTGTTCAGGAAAGAGACTTGAATCAGGAGCCCTATACTTCTCCGCTCTTGCTCCGATCAGTCTGCCTAGTGTCCGCTCACCTCGCCGGCAGCTCTGCAACTGCGCTTGTTGAAGACATCTCTCGGTCCATTCACCAATGCTTCGATGCCTATGAGCTGCTCTCCTTCCCAACAATGTCAACCTTACAGTCCATTCTGCTGCTGCTTGCCTCGCCCCGATTCTCTCAACAGTCCATGATGACAGCATCCGCTTGTCGTATGGCGTTGACACTAGGGCTCCATCGACCACACTATCCCCAACCTATACTATACTGGTCTTGCATCGTGGCAGCACGCTGGGAGTCCTTGAGGTGTGCGAGCACGCGCTCATCTGACCGCGTATGCTTTGATCTTGAAACGACGGCGCCGCACTCCGAGCCAGATTCCAGGACGATATTTGGCGCCTTGTACCATCTACTGGCCTGCGCAGATAGAAACAGGGAGCATCTGGGTGATTTGCACGAGATCTCCCGATCCCAGGATATCTACACACGGGGCACCATTCCAGGCGGCCGAGAAGATGATGCCTCTATTCGGATGCCGTTACAAGACCGAGAGACTATCCAGGCTCTTATGAATCCTCTCATTCGGTACCTATCAGAATCTGACACGAGTAGCAGCGGCGATTCATCATCGATAGCAGCAGATGGCTCTCCCGCATTTGAGCTTAGCCCATTCTACTGTTGTACTCGAAGGCCTGGTGTCTAAGGAAGTATTAATCTCCGAGCCTCAGGGATGCCTGAAGACTCTTTCCAAAGAAGAGCGGTGTGACAAGCATGATTGCGTATCTACGCCCTGTCGCTGGCGGGTCTCATGCCTACCCACGCTGCCCCTTTCAGGACTCGGCACGGTCGAGTTGGAGACTGGAGTCAAAAAAGTCTTCGCTCCACCAGCCGCAGCGCCAGGCTGTGACGCTCCGTTTCCGCCTTTGCGATCCTCGGTCAGGCGCTTATATGGATAAATGCTCTCTGAGATATCGCGTATCAACATTCCAGCGCCGAGCAGGCGTATACCGGGCTCAGGGGTATCGTTGCCCTGTTGCGACTGGCCAGAGTTGACTATGCCGTTTCAGGAGGCTAGTTCCTTAAATGTACTAGCTGCACAAGCATCGGTGGCCAATGGGATGCCGAAGGTTTGGAACTTCGGGTTAGACTGGTTTGGCCGACCGATGAGGCGCCAACGAAACTGATCTGAGGTAAAAGAAAGGAAGAGAGAGAATGCCGCGCGGGCATGCGTGCAACCGAAAGCGCAAAGCAGCCGCATTCGTCCTTTGGAGTAAGACGAACCAAACCCCATTCACCCAGGAAGTCCGCACAAAAGGCACGGGAAGGGATCAGCCGCCCGAATGCCCGGAAACAAAGCCACTGCCATTCCTTGGGGAATTTGGACGAAGCGAGGAGCAGGCATAGATTGACAGACCCTTCGGGGTCGTTGCGTGTCGATTCTTTGTTTGCCTCAAACAGAACCAGGACTCTTTAGACAGCAGCAGACGTAGTAGGTACTTTGCCAAGTGACGAGAGCGGTTCCGCTGCCCCCAGTGGCGAGGACAGGAAAGGGGCGACACTATTGTGATTGCAAATGCACAAGACCACGGGGTTTGCCACTGTCATTCCAAGGTCATTGTCATTTTGCAGAATAGTCAATCTTTCTTCGCTTGCTGGGAGTTTGCCACTCACATTTGGACCATCACGTTTATACATCAACCACACTTACCTAGTATATGGGTACTTGTAGATATCGAGCACGGCAGCTGGTACGAAGCAGGGACCAGTCTGGCAACTCTGTGCCGAAAGGCGTGAAGGGAGTGTGGGTATCTCGACTCGTCCCAACTCTTTACTATTATGTATTGGCAGTAACCAAGAGCCTCTACGTCCTTCGGAGATAGGTCGGCAGAAATGCTTCTCAGTGAGGTCGGAACAGAAGTTCTTGCTGAACTTGCCATGTGTGTAGTCCTCGGTTCCGGATGTGAGCAGCGTCAAAATCTCCGGGGTTGTAAACAGACCGTTTGAGGTAGTATTGACAGTCCAGAAACTCATCTTATCTGTTTGAAGGCCCCAGGGAACATGTTTTACGATTTGTAATGGTTGCCTGCTGACTTCAGTGGCGAGTAGGTCGAGACAAGAAATACCCTCTCGGACCGGATGGTGGTTCCGACGTCTCGGGGAGGCATCCTGTGACAACAACGAGTCCCAACAAGAGTGATCCAGTCATTGCTAGAGTCACGATCTGTGACAGATATCTTTGCCACCATACCTACCCTCTAGACCAGGCACGAAGCTCAAGTGGCTGGAGCGGAGCCTCAAATGGTGCTCGTTGCGGGTCGTGATAGGGGGTCGAATGTCGTGCCAAAACATCAAGGACAGCACAGGGACGATTCCACAAGGATGTCCTGACAGAGCCCTACTCCTGCTATCGGTCTTTTTGCCTGGCAAGCCTCGAATAGGTAACCACACGCATGGGCCGGTAAGACCTGGATGAGGCTGCCCGCGAGGCACAAGGCGGTTCCTCGCGGAGCAGATCAGGCCCAGCGTGGGTAGAGTCACCGGTGCCTGTTTTGTGAGCTAGTAGACTGTACTTGTAGATGGTCCCCCACAATGAGTCGAATCCAAATTCCCTTTCCAACCAGCCAACGAGGGTTTTTAGGATTGGAAAGGTTTGCGGCATGCAACCGCTCTCATGTTGACACTTTCTGCAAGTAGTTCGGGTTGAGGTTTGTGGGAGTACACCCACCTGCGATGACCGGCCTGCTCCATCGAAGCGGTACAGCGACGGCATATCCAACGCCCAGAGGAAAGATTGGGCCTATTATCACACCATGCCCTGCCTAGAGCTGGGCCCTATGGTAGACACTCTGCACGGTGCCAAAATGTTGGCCAGTCCAGTCTCGCCAATAGACCACATTGTGCCTGATAGGTTGCTCTCCCGTGCCTTGGTCTCCCATGTGGTGAATCAAAATCGGTGAATTTGTGAATAGCAATTTCATCAACTAACGCGTCAAGAGGTTTCCTCCAGGCTCCTACCTGTGATATAGACAAGTGCCATTGAGGAGTGGACATTCCTGCAAGATCTCATGGAACAGGCTGCATATGCGAAAATCCTTGGGCGCGACTGGAAAGGCACAGCGTGCAAGAGAGGAGTCCTTCGCCTCGATCGACGAGCAAGAACTTGGTTTGTTTTGCCAGTACTTTTCAAACCGCCCCGATCCTGTCTGATTCGACCATGCCCGAGCCTGAGAATCTGACCCACGGACGGAGAGGTCAGTTGAAACCCTCAGAATCCACAACCTGCACATTTTCCAGACGGCGAAACAATTATTTGACTCACGGTGACCGGTGAGGCTGAGGCCGGGCGCACATACGAGGTACTCGTGCGCAGCTTAGCTGAAAATCCCCACCCCTTCGCCTTGGGCAATTGACCAAACATCATTGCAGCCTGAAAACTAGGCTGCTCCATCGGGCTGAATCCAATGCAGTGCTTCCCGAGTCCTTCAAAGGTAAAGTCGTTGGAGTGAGGTAGTGGCTGGGCTGGAATGGTTCTGCACTAGAAACTGACGGGGTGAAGTTGGGATGATGATGCTCGACCAGTCAGGAACTTGGCAGCCAATAGCAACCAGGCGTTGTCTTCGAGAAAGAACTACTTGTACGAGTCCCAAGGCGGCATCGGTGTAGCGCAAACCGGCGAAATGTCTTCCTTGGACGCCTCATTGGAGAAGTGAGCCAGAACGGAGCTGGAAGGGCTGCTCGGACTCGACTTACGAGTCAGTAATAGAGCGAGAGGGTGGCGGAAAATGCCTCATCCAGGGCCGTCGGCATTCACTCCAACAACCTACATAGCACACTCATACTCATACATCTGGAAACTGAGACTAGTCCAGCTACCACTTGATATCTGATTGTTGATCTCGGAGCCTGTAAACTCGAGCACCAGGCAGGGTCTCCTCGCAAGCGACTCCGCCAGCCACTTCTCTCAAAGCAAGGCCCGTCTCTCGCTGATGATAACACGCGCATTCTGATGTACACCACCCAGGGGACTCCTGGCCTATCCAGACATTGTCCATATACCAACCCACCTGGAATCCATGATTGAAATCCAACGCTGTACCATCCGCTCTCATTTTGGCGTGAGCCGTCCCATAAAAGTGCAATGCTTCCTCCCCTCTGCTAAAGTCTCTGTTCATCACATTAACACAAGTGTCGAATTCAATCTTCTCTGTAAACATTCCAACCATCGTCGTCCCCAAACCATGCTCTTGCCAGGCCCGCACCGCTTTCTGTAGGTTGACTGAACGCCACTTGCGCTGGATCAATTTCCATACCGTAGATAAATTGATTCATAACACACTCCAGAAGATTGTTTGCGATGCCCTTGTGACGGAAAGCCTTGCTCGTCCAAATACGACTGACACCCACCACCGCTGGAAATGTCTCCTCGGAAATGCTGATGCTGGACGGATGCGACGAGGAGGTGGGACTCGCAATTGGGGTGGGAATTTGCGGTTTCTGCGCCATCTGGTTATTCTCCTCCTCATTCATCTCGGTCGCTGCAGGCGAAGCAGGCCCAGCAGGATGGAAATGAGCATTTAGTGGTATCGTCTCGCTGGTAGCGGTCTCGCACGGCAGGACCCGATGGGCTTTGGTGATTCGCTCTGCCAGGCAAATGCCGACACATTTGTCGTCGATAATGTGCAAGAAGGCCTTGAATCTGTCACACTTGCGGCCACCCGACTCCTCGTCCTTGTCTCCATCCGGAACGCGCTGGCTCCACAACTCCTCCTCTTTGATATCCACGCTGCCGAGCTCCTTGTTGACAATCCCCAGCACCTTTTGGACCACTCGTCGACTGGGGAGTGCCATCTTTCGATCCACCACAACAACGCTGCCGGGGATGTGTGAGACTTGATAGCACCACCGCATTGCCGACTTAAGGAATGCTTTTCCAAGTTCGATCCCGGAGCTATCTCGGTTGTGGTACATGTTGTGTAACTGGGTATCTTCTGGTAGTGAAGGAGTATAAGACATTTGACATTGCGGACATGTTGTGGGAACAAGAGGTTGACCCAAATCGAGTATTGTTTGGACGAGCTTCTGTTTTGGTGGCGCGGGCTTCGGGACCTGTATTGTTGGGCGCACCACGGGCGTCCTTTCTGCAGCCGGCTGGGAAGGTGTCTCGTTGTTCAATGGCTGCGTGCTTTGAGCGCGTGTGCTGGAGTTGAAAATCTCTGACAGAGGCTCAGAGTCGTGACGCGTACTGCCAGGCGCACTCGAGCCGCTTGCCTGCTCATCGCGTTTCCTCTTTGCGCTTTTCAGATCCTTCTTCTCCTTCTTGGGCTTGTCGAGAAACGAGAATGTAGGCTTCCGAGCCTTGACATTGGGCGGTGTCAATTGCAGGCCAGGTGGTGGTGAGGAGGGTGGGGTGATGGTACTGGAGCCCAAGTCGTCTTCGTGAGACTCTGCAGAAAAGATTGTACTGTTCTTCCGAGAAGGGGAAGAAGACAGAGCCGCGACACTTGTTTCTCGAATGGCGCGTTCCAGGCTATCTTCGAGATCAAGAGGGTGGGTTGTGTTTTCGTTGGAAGCTACGGCTGAGGGCGCGTTCCAGGCGTCGTTGAGGCAAAGGCGCTTCGGTGGACGATAGTCTTCGCCATCCCAGGCACGCCGCACGTTGCGGCTGTACGTACGCATGAAAAGGCCCCTGATGAAGAGAAACTAAGTTAGTCCATGATCACTGCAGGGGTGTCCGTACCAGTGACGATAACATACCCTTTGTAGCTGTTTGTGACGGTGTAGGGATAGACGACAGGCGACATTGTCGCGTCGCAGGAGTGCGTGTCGTGTCGTGTCGTGTCGAGGAAGTCCCAGTTGATACACGGACACACCAAGGTGTAACTGAAAGAATAATGAGTTACAAGTGAATTTGTGAGGAGGAAGTGCAGTTGTTTGGATCAAGTGCAGGTGGGTGGAAGATGCCGACGCGTTCTCTTGGGGGGAGAATGGTTTTGGTATGGTTTGGGATAGCTTTGTTTTAGCGGGCGACGGGGGAACGGTCTCGGGTTGACGATGCGAGCCTTAGCCGGGGGTGTCTTTGACAATAATAATAATGGACTTTGGTGGTCTCGGAAGATTGAGGACTAGGCCTTTGGGTTTTGAGCTTGTCTTGTGCTTTTCGGCAATAATTGCGAGGGCTCGAGGGGGGCTTGACAAGTCTAGAGCTGATCGAGTGATGCAGGCTCGGGGTGAGGCCTTTTAGTTGGATGGGTGAGAGTGCGCTGGGCCTGCGGCAGCCACTGGGCAGCCAGTCCAGTTAAAGCCCAGGGGGGTGGTGGGGGTGGAGGGGGCAAATAACTTTGGAATCTCGCCGATTCCTTCCTTTGCTGCACTGCCTGGCACTGGAACACTCAGTGGGCGTTCAGGTCCAGAGGGCTCAGCCAAGCGAGCGAACTTGTCACACCCTGGTTGCTGGGCGTCCTCGAGCTTCGGCAGGGTGGGCTCCCTGGCTCCCTGGCTCCCTATGCTGACTGATCTGCTGCTTTTCTGCTCACGGCAGCGATCCTCAAACAGTAAGAGTCTCCCTTCCTTCCCACTTCTTTTTTAGGCTGAACCAGGGGGTCGAATAGGAGGTGTGCCCAAAGCAAGCACCAAGACAAGACCGTTGGAATTTCTGGGGGTTTCAAGCTTGCTGACAGGTACGAGGGCAAGTACTCGGTACGTACCCAGCTGAGAGATAGCAGTCGAAAGGCGAGAATGACAAGAGGTACTGGTCGACAAGCAATGGTCAAGGTGGCACAGTATTAAAGTAGGCTGGGTCTCGATGCTTGAGCTCGCCGGGTAATCAGGTGCCCAAGCTCGTGATAATTCGCCCAACTGGTGACAAAAGAATACAAGAAGAACGTGGTGTACAAGTCCACTACCACGCCGACAACCACTCCGGAAACCTGTTCGGGAAGGATGTATGAGTGTATGTCTCCGTATGAGCGGAGGGCAATAGAAAGGTAAAGACTGATAAAAAGATAAAAGACTCTTCCGTTGGGGGAGGTCAAGGTGACGATGGTGACGATGGTGTCGAGGTTGGGACTGGGACAAGAACAAAGAATAATAAGAACAAAAAATCACGGTACCTATTGATTTGACCCCACGGCTGATCTGATGATGATGAGTCGTTCTTGTTGCTCTCGAGATTCTGAAATCAATCTCTCACTACTGCTCGACCCGGACCACCGTCACTTTGTTATTCAACAACAACAGAAAGTCCTTTGTTCTCGCCCTCGTTAGCCCGCCCCCATCTCCCTACTCGTACTGCTTGCTTTTGCCTTCGGAAAGTTCGTCTCCTGCACAAGCTGCGGCTAAACATGAGCGAGGCCGCTCTTTCTGCCCTACGAGATCCAGAGGACTGGGGACGATTGCACCCTGCAAGCTGGCCTCCTCCATCGCCGTGGCTGTCCTGTCCACAACCCGCCATCCGCTTCGCCGCCATCCTCCTGCAGCCTGTACCTCGTGTCGACCCTCCTCGCTGTTTTCGTTGGCCGAATCACGATTCGAGGCATTCAAATAGAATGGCCCAGTCCTGCCGCCTAAAAGTGCCTCAGAGCCAATACCCTTGCACCGCCCCAACTCCCTCCAAGAGGATCCATCGCAGCAACCACGAATCACGGGAGGTTCTATTCGACAAGTCTACAGGGATCTTTGCCTGAGCAAGGAGAGACATCGCCACCTTTGGAGTCTGCCGGGGTTGCGGCTTCGTTTGGTCACCCTTTGGGCCTTTGCATCGACGACTCCTCAAAGGATTGCCAATCGAGATCGTAATCGCCCACGAAAATCCCCAATCGCGCGAATCCGACTAATCCTGTTCGTCCTTGCTATCCGCCGCCCAATGGCCTCCATCTTTACGAAGACCCAGCCGTGCCCAGTGCTGTGAAATGCTCGTGTCTTGCACATGCCTGAGAACGGTGTGGAAAGTGAGCCTTGGTTGGTGGGGACTTCTTACGATGGAATCACGGCGAAAGAGAGACGAGCACATTGTGGTACCCATTAAAGGGACTATGATTACCACACGCCCGCCCCGTGATTCTCGGTTTTGTGATTCGTTGGACCATTCTGGGGAAAGATCCTCTCTTCTGTGTTGGCTCAATGTCTGTTTGCCAGATATGAGGCAGATCTCTAGCTGGCAGACAAGGCCAACAGGCCAGCACAAAATGGCTCGGGCGCCTGTGACCCAACAAATCAGGCTTTGTGTGCAAACACTGTAACCGGTGGACTGTGTTCCTCAGTTGGCGGAAGCAACCAATGGTGCCTAGCTATTCATCACAACCTCGATGGGTTTTGTGACACGTCAGTCCGCCAATCCAGCCGACTTGCAAAAACTGGGTCACCACTGCGCGGCCTCAAACGATGTTGAACGAGGTTGCCTTTGATGACAATAACATCGATTGATCATTGCCTAGCAAGCCGCCACTCTCCATATCCGAACGACTTCATGGACAGAAATAGTGGCGGCATTGGGCGGAGACGCCGGACATTCGCAGCGACGGAAAACCGGCTCAAACCGGCTCAACACCATCATTTACATGCAGACACGGAGCCAGTGCAGCCGTTTGAATTCGAAGTCTGTCAAGATCATTTCATCCAAAGGGTGAATGAAATCCAGAGCGGTCGACACCGTGGTCTTCAAGGACCGGATTGACGGTGGGCTTTACAAGTCTTCACCATGGCAAGCAGCAACCCTTCCGAGCTCAATTGCGCGCCAGTAGGCCACTTCCAGCAAGGTCAGTTGCCGGGCCTAGCCATCAGTACGTAAACATGTACCGTGGGTTTTCGTCGCCCATTTCCGCAATTTCTTCCTCCGTCTTCCCAGCGATCTTTGAATCTTCCTTCCCGGCTCGGCGATTTTTGTTTCGGGCGAAGAAATAGGCTCCCATTAGGGCATATATTGCCCCGGCCATAGCAACCATCGAGAGGGACACAGCTTGACCGCGGA
Source organism: Fonsecaea multimorphosa CBS 102226 (assembly GCF_000836435.1). Classification (NCBI taxonomy): domain Eukaryota; kingdom Fungi; phylum Ascomycota; class Eurotiomycetes; order Chaetothyriales; family Herpotrichiellaceae; genus Fonsecaea; species Fonsecaea multimorphosa. The sequence continues at coordinate 737,836 of NW_015971636.1, read as the reverse complement.
CATACCGAGGAGCCTCATCGGTTTTGTAGAGCTGAATTTTGTCAGAAGTCGAGTTCCTCGAAGGGAATTCACTCTCAAAACTTACGAACGGTGCCATGATACCCGCTGCGTTTCCAACCTGCAACCTCCCAGTTAGCCTTGTTGACAATACCGGAGTCCCGAAACAATGACTCTCTCGGACACATCCTCTCGAGGCAAGAGATGACTCACGGTAAGTTGAATGCCGCTCGCAGTTGTCCGTTTGCCATATCGAGGTTGATCTGTCAGTGAGACTCAGCAGCTGTATGGTTGTGATCAAAGAAGAACGAGACTTACTCGACGGCAACCACGCAAGAGGAATACCAACCGAGACATACAGCCCTACTGCGACCATAAAGCAGGCGAAATAATGGGCTCCCGAACTCACGTCTGCCATCAGTATGGCATAGCCAATAATGCTCACCACGCAGAAAGGCACCACGGCGAGCGCTCGTTGCTGGAATCTGTCCGATGCCCAGGCGACAATCAAGTAGGTGATTGCTCCTAACGCGTAGCATGGTACCGTGAGTGCCTGCGTCTCAGCTGTCGACCATTTCCCCAACCCCTTGATAATGGTGGGCAGAAAGGTCGAATACCCATAGAGCATGGTATCGGCGCCAAATTGACCACAGGCAAACATCCACACCTTCCAGTCCTTGAGAGCTTTCATCACGTCTTCTTTGTGGAGCAAGTCGCCTGACGTCGTATGGCCGATATGGCGCCGCTTTCGCAGAACCATCAGCTCTTTCTCCTTTTCAGAAAGATAATATGCTGTCTCTGGCGCATCAGCAAGCCAGAAATAGACCGCAACACCCAAAACAATGCTAGGAAGGCCCTCGATGATCATGATCCATCTCCATCCTGACTGACCCGCCACACCGTCCATGAAGCCTATCCCGTAAGCCAGAAGGCCGCCGACACTTCCAGCCAAGGCAGCCGAGACAAAAAGATAGCCGACCCTGAGCGCGATCTCCCTTTTGGTGTAAAAGATGGTAAGATATATCGTCATACCTTGTGAAAGTCAGTTCGCTTGTTCATGTCGCCGACGTGATCCAGCCACTCGTTACCTGGAAAAAGCCCTGCCTCAAGAGCGCCCATGATCAAGCGGCAAGCAATCAACCCTCCGTAATTCTGGACGACGCCTGTCAAAGTAGCGACAACGCCCCATCTGGCAGAGAAAGCGAGAGTGTCAGCGTGGCATCTCCTCGGCAAGTGTAAGATAGGAAAATATATCAATTGAGTCCCTTTTTCCGCTTGCTCGGTGTTGGTATGGCCAACTGCGTCTCAATCTCCATGACATGAAAATTGAACTTGGAGGATAGGACCTACGCAAAGGTAATGAACGCGATCCACCGACTTGGCCTCAATCTCTTGATGACGAGATTGCTTGGAGTCTCACAGAGGATGTATGTCACAAACAACAGGCTAACAGCTGTTTGATACTGCGACCCGTGAAGTCCCAAATCTTCTTCCATATGATACAACCGCGCATTGCCAATGTTGACTCTGTCCAGAAAGGAGACGAGGTAGAGTAACATGGTTGGCGGGATGATGTAGAAGTCGAGCTTGCGTATCAGATGTCGTTCTGCGGCGTGGTCGACAGGTGGCAGGGCGTTCGGGTCTTTTCCAGAGGCAGTGACAAGGTTGGAGCCATGGTCGTGCTCCATCGAGGTATGCTTTTCGGGGTCAAGTATTGCGATGGAACCGCCATTGCGGGTTGGGCTGGAATCATTGCTTGCGCCCATTTTGCCAGCAGATCGAACGAAACAGGCCCTGCAGTCAACTAAATGGACGAGAAATGGGGTTGAGGGACGGGGCAAAGGTCAAATGCCTGGCAACTATTTGGCCACCCGAGCCGAGCGACAGTAAACAATATTGTTTTTCGCAACGCGAACTTGATTTCAGGGTCGTCACTCTTGCATCTCACGGGTAGAGATTCTAGATTTCAAAGCAAGCAAAGGGCAGACAGATATCCATGATGCTGCGCAGAGGCGGAGAGCATACTCCCAGCCCCTTATCTCCCTCTCCCTCTCTTCGCGTCTGCGCCCTGCCCATTCCAGTACGAATTTCCAGCAATGACGCCCGTTGATGCTAATGTCACCACTCCTCCTGTTCGGCACATCGATCAGCGGGCGTTTGGCTCAATGAGAAACGTGGGGATTATCAGGGACCCCTGCGATACTTGCGACCCAAGTGACGCTGGCCCAGGACCTTGGCTTTATAAGGCTGCTCATCATTGGCTGGACCGAGCTGGTGGTGGAGACCTCTTTTGGTGGAGGATCTGCAGGGTGGCGTCCTTAGCTCGACGTCATACGGAGCATGACGGAGAATTGCCGACCTCAACCCAAGTCGACTTTCCTTCAAGCTGAAGAAATGTATCTGTCGATACTGATGATATGCCAGAGTGCACGCGGCCAGGCAATAAGACGACATTCTGCCACTGGATAGAAATTCGAGGGCAGCCGGGTCATGAAACACCCTGCCAAAGCAAACCATTGAAGTGATTGTCTTCGAGATAAGCATGCACAGATACACAAACTACCAACATGCTTCTCCCTGGGGATACGCAACGCTGAAATAGGAAGGTCAAGTTGCAGAAACGTCCGCTCCTAGTACCTCGCTGGACTTGTTGGTCAAAGGTGAGTCGCCAAGTACTTCATCACGAAGAGCACACACAACCTTCACCACCACCGAGTAGAAATAACTACCTCTATCGAACCAAAGACAAACTATCCCTTCCCTACCACCAACCTTCTCACTCAGGAACAAAAAACTCACTTGGACTTGTGAGAAAACCCCGCGAAGGAATTTTTTTGTTGTCCCATTCAGTTGGATCCAAGGGCGACGTTGCTCCCCCAGTAGCTTACTATCATATCTCAGAGCTCCTGCGCACTTTTGGGTAACCACTATGATCGTATCCGAAGTCATCATATCAGACGAATTAGGGAGATACTGTACATATGTGTATATATATATACTGTAGTAGTAGAGCTCCTACGTTTCAATGATCCTTGGCTACTCACTTCTGGCTGCGAGTTAGGGAGATGATGGATGATTCAGCTGTGGACGAGACTTATTGCTAGCACCATGTCACCGGTCGAATGTTGACAGAATTCTGCGCAATAAAATATGTATACTGGTGATTTCTGGGGCTAAACTAATGAGCATACCTTGGCGAGTGCAAGTGAAGTACAACGGGGCTTGCATGGAGCGTGCTCTGACTACAGTGCATGGAGAATAAATATCACATGAGGAATGTCCTTGGATTGAACAGACTAGCTTTCTGCTGGAGCCGTCGCTCGTTCACTTTCGATGCGTGCCTGGGAAGGAATCATACCGCAAGGCGAGTCTATCTTAGTGTGTGCACCGTGGATTCACCGCTGACAAGAACAGGTGGAATGCATGTTGCAATCTCAACTATGTAGACGAAACTTTGGCACGCGTACTCCTGGCATGCGTCCACATGGCAATTTCAGGCAACATGGTGGCTCAATCTTCCACGTAGGTCATCGACTTGTATTGCACATGAAACGAAAAAGGAATCAATGAAAGGGAGCATATACAGAGAACGGAGTAAATTATTTTGTCGATTCCTCGACGAGATCAGGGGAGTACTGCGTAAGCAAGGCTGTGGCTGATGAGGCTGAGCGCCAGAGTGGGCCTCCGACTCCCCATGGTTTCTCCGGCAGCCCTCGCGTCATCAGCAAAACATTGCGCAGGCACCCAGGCTTAGGTTTATTTTAACATGTGAGGCACCCCCAGGCTCCCAGGCTCCTAGGCTCGCATTCACTGTTGCGCAGTCTGTTGTGCAGGCATCGGCCATCATGAAAGCCATCCTCCTCGTGAACTAAAGTGCCCTTTCCCTTCATACGAGGTTGAAGACTGACAAACCAGACACCATACTGCCACCTTTTCCTCTGACGCTTCTCGCACTCATCGACGCAATTCTTTTCGTCGCGACCCTAAGACCACCAGTCTGACGTGCTCAAACACACATGAATGCTCCCGTCGAAGCTCAATCTATATCCTCGCTGAATAATTTGCTTGCAAACCCACCACGTTACCCGAGGAATCCCACTCATGAAGTCCATGAATCGCTTGTGCTCTACATCGTTCGGGTTCCAGGCAGCAAAGGTGAGGAGAGGTTAGAACTGTACAAGAGAAGGACATACATTGAAGTTTTGTAGATGTGTTCCTCACGCCCCTGAAACCAGCGACCAAAGCCTCGATATCTATCGAGGCTGTCCAGTCCAGTCTATATTTCCTTCATGTTGAGAGGCCTGAAGATAAGGAGCTGAAGAAATCACTGGAAGCCGCACAGGCCACAGAGGATCGCAGCCATGAAGTCCCGCCAATACAGAGGAAGCCTCTTCCCCCCACGCCTCATGCGAATTATCCTGCTTCTCGGAGGCCACCGACTCCACCAAAGAGCTACCCTCATTACCAGCCTCCCTTGCCAGAGTCGAAGACCGCGAATCAAGCAGAGCGCTATTCTGCGCGCGGCACTCATCTCAGGCTGAACACCAGGGACAATCTTAACGCTCCTCTGACTTCTGGCAAGCCTCTCGGCAGCCGCTTGATGCCTTCAAAGGCGCTTGATTGCGATGAGAATTCATCTCCAAGCTCCATTGACAATGCGCAAACGCAATTCGAACTCGCCAGGAAGCCACTTCAACCAGCGCTTTTGTCTGGTTCTCACGGACACAATCGGTCAGATATTGATCAGGAATTTCCGTTCAGTGTCGACCTTGACCATGGTTTGCAGCATTCTAATTTTCAGCCTCCAGGGTCTATGGCCGCCAACCCGCAATCTGGTACGCTGCGAATCACGCTGATTCGGAGAGACCCGGCTTCTGGTAGTCAATGGAACGTCGGTAGCATAGTTCAGCAAACTACAGAAGCACCTTTGCGAAAGGTTGATATTGAGCTCACCTCGCCAGGCTATAACAAGTTCGTCCAGTTAGAAGCTGGTGGAGGCGTTGGGTTCCGCAGAAAGGTCGCTTACATGCCTAGTGATGACGGATCATCACTAACAATGAGGAGAGGTTATTCCACCGAGACTTTTTCGGGCGCTTCCCAATCAGCCAGCCGCAGACCGAAGCAGACCTACGCTTTCATCTCACCGTGGCAAGGAACGTGTGTTTTCGGCAATGGCCTGGATGGGAAAAGCCTAAGATGTCGGCACTTCCTCCCAGGTGCAAATCCGTCCATGCCAGGGGTAAGTGCAGACATTGCAGAACTACGCTTCAACCTGCCATGGGCATCACTTCGGTTGAAGGATCCGAACAAGAAGCAGGCCAATCATCTTTCGGACTTGTCTAACGACACGTCTGTTACACGTCCGGAGGTTTCCTCCAACAAAGAACAGTGGAGGCGAAGCTTCCAAACTTTGACGCATCGAGCTCGAAAACAGCTCTCGATCAGTGACAACAACGGTTCCATGGAGGAGTCAGCACAGTTCGACAAGCCAAGTGAACAGAATCGGTTGAGCCTTGATCTTGGACGTGAGAAGGCTGGAGGAGGTTTCAAAGGCCACAGTGCTAAGCTGGGCAAGCTCATCATCAATGACGAGGGCTTGAAGATGTGTGACCTGGTAGTGGCGGCTTGCATGGGGGTCTGGTGGCAGCATTATGCGGGAGACAGATCGTCTTATTGAGCGCGGGTTCTATTGGTATCTGTTCATTGGATACATGGCATGGAGTCTTCATCTTGGCCTAGTAATGATCATGCTACGAGATGATCTTTTCTTTTGAGCCGTAGCCAGGGTCATTTTGACTGTCCCTCTAGGATTCGGGATGCAGGATGTTCTTCCTTATGCACGTTACAGCCTCGCTATCCTCTTGAATTCACTGTCCTGGCAGTTTCACCATTTGGATGCGGGGAGGAGTGGAAAGGAGTGCCGCCTTGGCAGTTTCCTGATGTTGACGTTCTCCACAAGTGGCCGTTCCGACTGCGCATGGGCGAACGGGCTGCTTAGAAGGTGATCACTCACGATATTCCACAATCAGCGCAGATAACTTACACGTTTTACCTCCAGCATCCGTGTGTGCACATGAGAAGCATCAACATTGGTTCAGAATTGGCAACAGCTGCCCGCTACCCCTCCGAGTTTACCCTCCCTTTCCTTCATCCAATACGAGACCGCAATATTGGCACGACTGCTCAAGTGCTTGTCCACCCGTCCTCGTGATTGAAACCGTCAGATCAAAGAGAATGCCTGTACAGAAATGATGACAAACTGTGTTTGAGAACAACCTCTGGTGGTGGAAGAGGAGGTACTGTGGTGATTCAGACACCTCACTGTCTGCTCGCCCGGGCCATCTACGCCTATTGTCATGGCAGAAACAGATGAGACGAAGCAACACCCCGTGGCTCTCGGGGCGGCGACTGATCAGGAAAGACTGTCAGCGAGAGGCGCGCAATTACAACCAGCATTTCAGCCAGCCTTCAAAGCCACTGGAGAACCGGGTCCTGCACTCCTGTCTAACAGCCGCTCGACAAACACCTCCGCTGGCGGTCCGACGCCTTCGGGCTCGACCCCACGAGATGCCTCGCCTGACAAGCTCACTCCCTTCTCCACGACATCCAGGGCATCGAGTGCCCTGAAAAAGACGTACGGCTCGGGATCAAACCTCGCCCGAAGCGCGACGAATGAACACTCGGTCAGCGGAAGAGAACCCGCTGATCTGGAGAATGCGGTGCAAAGTAACGGGACACCAACAGTGGGCAGAAAGAGTGTGCAATTTTCTCGAGATACCCAAGAGATCAGTCCCCATAGTAATGGCCACACCACGCCTCCAGCTGGCCGAGCCGATGGTTCAGAGCAGGACAAACCCCACTCACTATATGCCAGGTTAAGGGCATTGGCTATACCTCAGGGATATTCGTTCAGTCATGCTCGGTCTCCCAGTGGTTTGTCCGCCAGTGGACGCTCTGTGGAGGGCAAAGATGTCGACAACCAACCTTCTACTCAATCTGGCCGCAATGAGATTGGGCTTGCTGCTACCTTGGAGGAGGATAGCGGTGCTGAAGCCGACGCCGACGCAGAAGAGAGTAGTGCTGCAGAGAACAGCACGTCTCAGTGGGCAAGTCGAAAACGGCGGCGGAAAATACAACGTTTCGACGACATTGAGACCGCGCCATCATCTCCCCACAGCCTCATGCGCCCAGGCTTTGCAAGTGCTCCCATCAACTCTGATACGGACATTGAAAGACCCCGTGCACTAGTCAGAAGGGCCACCGATACCGACATGATTAATAGCCCCCAGGGCGTCTCTGAGGACGAAGGGCGCAAGCAACTCACGAACGGCACTGGTTGGACGCCTCGTCATCCTCTCCGGGGTTTAAGCTATGGTGGTCAGAGAAAGCCAGGTGATACTACACCGGAAGGCCCGAGACGACCGCTGACCCTGTTGAATTTTGCCAATATCACTTCCTCCCGAGAAGCTGGGTCCAGCGAAGCGCAAACTCCGAAGACACCATCTCGCCGAAAGCAGCTGGCCGAACGGAGCTCAACCCTGAGCGCCGCCAAATGGAGGCAACTCAAGAACACTTTGAAAACGTTCGGTCAGGGCAGGAAAAAGCCGCCCACTCCCGAGATCCAAAGATCTGCCGCCCTTCTCGCTGAACTGGCTGCCGGAGCTCCTGCGGCTTTGATGCTTGCCAGTATGTTCCAGCGCGACGAGCACAATCACAGAAGGGTACCAGTGCTTTTGGAACAGCTCAAAGTGCAAGTCACGGACAGTGAAGTCGATCAACACAAAAGTAAGGATGACAAAGCTATCAAGGAGACCGACGAAGACAAAGTCCTACGACATCTGATCTTCAAGATCGAATGCGAATATGGTAATGGAGCCAACCGGATGAAATGGGTGATTAAACGATCCCTTGGAGATTTCTCCAAGATGCATATTAGGTATAAAACCGCATACAACGCTGGGAGACTTAGATTGAAAAGCGATGGGCGAAAGAAAATGCCAAAGTTTCCTTTGGAGGTGTTTCCATATCTGAAATCTCTACGCTTGTTTGCCGATGAAGGCGACGACGAAGAGGCGGACGCGTGTGACGATACCGACCCTGGTACGGCAACAGACACCGAACGGCCAACTCCTCGAAGCCAGACTCGATCTGCAATCACACCAAAACGACGGAAATCAAGCGTGGCAGGGTTCAACGATCCTGTAACTCCTGGGAGCACACGCCGAGAGATGTTTGCCGAGCGCCAGCGTAAGACTCTGGAAAAATATCTGCAAGCGATGATACAGTTTATGCTGTTTCGTCCAGAGAGCAATCGCCTGTGTAGATTCCTGGAGATATCGGCTCTTGGTGTGCGTCTTGCTGCAGAGGGTAGCGAACATGGCAAAGAAGGGCTTTTGCTCATCCGGTCGGCCAAAGGCCTCGATTTCAGAGCGTTGAATGCGCTCGAGTTTAAGAAACGGCATACACCAAAGTGGTTCCTTGTCAGGCACAGTTATGTTGTGTGCGTGGATTCGGCAGAGCAAATGCATATTTATGATGTGTTTTTGTTTGATTCAGACTTCAAGATACAGTCCCGCAGGTCGCGCAAGAGCGATCAGAGAAGTGCGAAGGAGCTGGCGGAGGCAGCAAAGGAATCTGCTAAACATCCGCAACACCACCGTCTCAAATTGGTCAACTCGGAAAGAAAGTTGAAACTCATCTCTAACAACGAACGCCAGTTGCAACAGTTCGAGGAGTCCATAAGAGAAATGGTTGCGGGATCACCCTGGGCAAAGATCAACAGATTCGAGAGCTTCGCTCCGGTGAGGCCCAATTGCTTTGCTCAGTGGCTTGTTGACGGCAGAGACCACATGTGGGTAGTGTCTCGCGCCTTGAATCAAGCCAAAGATGTTATCTATATCCACGACTGGTGGCTGAGCCCCGAGCTGTACATGAGGCGGCCTCCTGCCATCAGTCAGAAATGGCGTCTTGATCGATTGCTGAAGAGGAAAGCCGAAGAGGGGGTCAAGATTTTTGTCATCGTTTATCGCAACATCGACGCGGCTATTCCGATTGACTCCCAGTACACCAAATTCTCCCTCCTGGACCTGCACCCGAATATATTTGTCCAAAGATCACCCAATCAATTTCGACAAAACACCTTCTTCTGGGCGCATCATGAAAAAATTTGTATCGTTGATCACACTGTGGCCTTTGTCGGAGGCATTGACTTGTGCTTTGGCAGGTGGGATACTCCTCAACACACGCTGGTGGATGACAAGCCCACTGGCTTTGAGCCAAGCGACGAGCCCAAGGATGCAGACCATTGCCAACTGTGGCCAGGCAAGGACTACTCTAATCCACGGATACAAGACTTCTATGCGCTTAACAAGCCATATGAAGAGATGTACGACCGTTCGAGGGTAGCCAGAATGCCGTGGCATGACATTTCGATGCAGGTTGTGGGGCAGCCAGCCCGCGACCTGACGAGACATTTTGTCCAGAGGTGGAACTACATCCTACGGCAACGCAAACCAACACGCCCTACGCCGTTTTTGCTCCCTCCTCCAGACTTTAACCCAGCCGACTTGGAAGCGCTTGGTCTCGATGGAACATGTGAAGTCCAGATTTGTCGCTCCGCTGGACCTTGGTCACTGGGCACTCCCGACAAGACGGAGCACAGCATCATGAACGCCTATATCAAGCTGATTGAAGAATCCGAGCATTTCGTCTATATTGAAAACCAATTTTTCATCTCCAGCTGCGAGACGGAAGGTGCCACGGTACACAACAAGATCGGTGACGCTCTTGTGGAACGGATCACTCGTGCAAGCAAGCACCAGGAGGCTTGGAAAGCAGTGGTCATCATTCCATTGATTCCTGGTTTCCAGAATACGGTCGAGGAAGAAGGTGGGACCAGCGTGCGGTTGATCATGCAGTATCAATATCGCAGTATTTGCCGCGGAGAATCTTCCATATTCGGTCGGTTGAAGGCAGTGGGCATTGATCCTGAAGAATATATCCAGTTCTACAGTCTTCGTCAGTGGGGCAGAATTGGCCCACGCAAGACGCTCGTGACCGAACAACTCTACATCCATGCCAAATGTATGGTGGTCGATGACAGAGTTGCATTGATTGGATCCGCGAACATCAACGAACGATCAATGCTGGGAAATCGCGATTCCGAATGTGCGGCTATTGTGCGCGATACCGATATGGTCTGGTCGTGGATGAACGGCAAACCTTATCAGGTTGGTCGTTTCCCGCACACGCTCCGCATGCGCCTGATGCGCGAACATCTCGGCCTGGATGTTGACAAGATCATGGAAGATGCCCAAGTGATGGAAGCAGAACACAACAAAATGCGATCCTCGGGAAAGTCGGTCCGGTCAGAATCCCCAGATGACGCATTCGGAAGCCCACTCTCAGAAGCGGGTGATGTGCTAAGCCCACTACAAGGGCAAGATACAGAACTGCATGAAGAATTGCTTCAACGCACCGAGGAGTTCAGGAGTTTCAACCATGATGTAGACTGGGAACAACAGGGCAATCCCAACCTCAAATCGAAGAGAGCGGGCGTGACTCAAGACCCGCGCGTTACTGGCGATCCCCACCACAAGGAAGATGTCGAAGGGCACGGATATGACAGGATGGCAGAGATTGCAGCGGAAGGACTGGGAGATGGACGAGACAGCACGCTTGTCAAGGGAACAAAGGAGGTTTTGCTCTCAATGATTGATCCTGAGGGCAAGGCCGCCTTGGAAGAACCACGAAAACATGGTGAACAGCTTCGGATGCCATCGTATGTGGTCAAAATGGAGACACCAAACCCCCCACTGCCTCCGAAGCCGGGTTTGCGCCGAATGGATACAGTGCAGCTCGGCTTACCTATGTTGTCGCAGCTGCCTCCTCTACCCGCAGGAGACGACTCGGACATAGGAGGTCCTACACTTGTCAAAGTCAGTTCCAAGGACTCGATGGGCCCTCGTCACCCGCTGATGGATGAGCTGCGACGGCCGCTGGTTGATCGGGATTCCATGACGGATCCGATCCACGACGCTTTCCTTTACGACACTTGGCATGCGGTGGCCGAGAATAACACCAAGATATACCGCACAGTGTTCCGGTGCATGCCGGATAATCAAGTGCGTAACTGGGACGAATATCATCAGTACGTGGCATATGAGCAAAGATTCAACCAATTGCAAGGCAATGACCTTCCTAAGGAGGACAAGGTCTCTGATCCTTCTCGCGCTGGATCTGTCGCTAAAAGCGGTCCTCCAGGAGCCGGGTCTCGACATCCGGCGGCAGAAATCAAAGCCGTGACTCATGTTCCCACCGACATTGAAAAGGCCACCGCCGATGTGAAGGAGAAAATAAAGAACGTCCTTGGAGAAAAGTCGGCGCACTCTCATGAGGACGCTGAAAAGGCGAAACTTCGGCGCTGGGCTGCGGAGACCAATCAAGCACAGGCTGAAAGGCTCGGGATGCCCACCCTACATCGGCAGGAAACCTTGACGGAGGAAAAGTCCGGACTGCAGACTGTTCCCGAAGGCCAGACCATCGTTGACGAGGGCAGCGGAACCGGTGAAGATGATGATTTCAGCACCGAGCGACCCATCAGCAGTCTGAGCTCAACGGCGGCGGAAAAGGAGAAATCGGCATCCAACGGCACTCCATCAACCGCAAACGGCCACTTTGTTGGGTATTCGGACGCAGTGAACCAGAACGCAGCTCAATCCACAGCCAACATTGCTGGAAGTGGCCGTCGTCGCAGAAGAGCTACCACTAGGTCTAGTAGACGTGACTTTAGCGCGAGCGACGACATCCTGACTATTGAAGAGGCGGAAGAGCTGTTGGGCTGTGTCCAGGGACATCTTGTCGTCTGGCCTTATGATTGGTAAGTGATTGCTTGCCGCGCGACTTTCCTTCCGTACCTCAGATGCCGTTTGTACAAGTTGCTGACAGTTGATTTTGCTTAGGTTGGAGAAAGTTGAGGCAGGAAGTAACTGGTTGTTTCCCTTTGACCAGATCAGTCCGATCGAAATCTAGTGAGTACCGCCGTGAACGTCATCACACAAGTAGACGATCAATCGGAGGCTCCGAACGAAAATACTGACGATGGACTCTAGCATCTGATCGTACCATCCGCAGGAGAGGACGCTCTCAACTCACACATCTACACTTCCTTATCACTTCTTTTTTGTCAGGCAGGCTGAATGATAATGCAGTCGAGTCAAGGAGAACGCCTAGAGATATGGACACCGGCAGGAGAGCACAGGGTCATGTTCCAAGGGAAAAGAAAGCGATTGATGTCATACATTTTGTCTTAGTATTCCTCCACGGCCGACGAAACATGGCATTTATGTATTTTGTTATGGTCTCATACTGGCATTCAGGCATCCAGGGGCAAGAAGGGATCTGGGTCTGCTGCGTCGTGGCGAGCGAGCTTTGCCCTGGAGTACATCGCAGGGTTTTTGTTTTATCGGTCTATTCTACCTTGGGGAGAAGTCTGCCTGTATATGATGAACAATGTCAGGCGGACAGTCCTGTGCCCGGTCCCAGCCTGGCACATTTATTCCTGTATAATATCTTGTCTCTTTATTGTCCGGCCTCGATCATGGGTCGGGGGTTATTAATTAAAATGTAGAGACCAGCTGGGCAAAGCGTCGATGCTCGTATATTTAAGGTTGCCAGGGCCCGACGCTATTGGCCCACAGCATTTGTGGCATAAGGCTGCGACATCATGACTTCTCGCAGTGACGCTTCAGGCCTCCTGCCTCCAAGTCGCCAATGACCGCAGCTCCGTCCCTCTTGAAATGGAGGGCGCGCGCCTTGTCTCCAGCATGTCGTATATTTTCTCAAAGTCAAGGATCACTCGCTTCCCTGCTTTGGACCGACCATGGAGTCGATACTCGAGATAAGAGGGGCCTCTGCTGGGAGATCTCGCAGGAGCACGCCCAAGGTGAAGTCGGGGTGCATAACATGCAAGTAAGGTGACTCCACGTACCCCAGTTGGATCCTGTAGGATTCACTTGGGGCGTCGCCACGTTTTTCTGACAAATTTCTAGAGCCCGAAGAGTCAAATGTGACGAAGCAAAGCCCGAGTGTCGACGTTGCCTTCGCACGGGCCGAAAATGCGAAGGCTATCCCGACCTTGGTGGTCCAGGGTTGGTATTACCTGCTACCGCACAGCATCATCTACCCCTAGAGCCGGCTTCTATCACCACATATAGCATCCCCTTCAAAGTCCCCGGCAGCCAGGCCGACCGGCAGTTGCTCCACTACTACTGCTGTCAAGCGGCGTGGAACCTGTCTAGCTGTGCCGATCCGACACTGTGGACAGAATTGGTCCTACAACGAGCGAACCATCACTCTGTCGTCCGCAATGCGTTGGTCGCGCTCAGTGCGCTTCACAAGGATTACCTGTGTGGGGAACTGATGGGAATCGACTATTACGAGACGACAACTCCCGATGCAACCACTCGGCTAGTAGTCAGCGGCAATAACCTCAGGACCATGGGCATGATCAGCAGATGCCACCGGCAGCTGAGAAAGTATCTGTCTCGACCGGACGCATCCCCGGCCGTGGCTCTGATCTGTAGCGTGATCTTCTACGCCTTTGAGTCCCTGCTAGGCGAATCGCAGCAGGCAATCTGGCACCTTGACCAGGGCCTGAACCTGCTTCAAAAATGCCAGCAGCTCGACGACAAATCCTTGTATGATCCTCATGATCCCTTAATTCCACATCTAACCACCTTGCTGCACGAGCTGGACCTCCAAGCCAGCTGTTTTGACGACCGCCGCTCACCCATCCTGCACCTCGCGACCGTCGAAGAAAGGACCGGCGTCGTCGACATCGTGCCCGAGGCCTTCCTCGACCTGACCCACGCCGAAGCCGTGCTGGTCAAACTCCAGAACTGGGCTCTGCACCATTTGTTTGACTATGTCCACTACAGGGGATCGAAGATGGAGGAGCTCCCTTCCGAGCCTTTCATCGAGAGACTAGTGCTCGCTGCACAGCTGCAGAAGTACGAAGCCACGTTGAGCAAATTCAGATCCACGCACGACGAGGACTTGACTTGGCAGACGGCCTCTGCGTACACGCGGCAAGAGGATCATCGCCAACAGCGCACCCAACGGATCATGCGCCTGCGCATCAACCTGTACATGTTTTTGTACCTTGTCAAGGAGCACCTTCCTTCGTCAATAGCAACGGCGTACGAGATGGGAAGACAGGCGGCTGCAGACTCGCGGCCGGTATATACCCGACGACCGTGTGACTCGGGGTTGGCGGTGCCACCGCCACCGCTGCCCAGCGACGCCGAGGCTGACCTGGAAAGCGCCCTTTCATGCATTGACGCTCTCCTGTCTCGCTCATCGGCGGCGGCAGCAGCAGCAGCAGCGACGGACTCGCCCAAGTCGCATCTCTCGTCCTGCGCGCAACCGACCGGGACAGCCACCTACACGCTCTCGACCCAACTCGTCGCGTCCGTCTATTTTCTCTGCCTGAAGCAAACGGACCAACGCACACTCGAGCGCGGCATGGCGCTGTTCTCGCACCCGTCGCTCCGCCATGCCCGCGACGGGCTCTGGGACGCCCGCACCGCGGCGTTCCTGGTCGAGAATCTCGTCAAGGTGCGCCAACACGGCAGCGTCACCGAGGGCAGCTCCGGCAGCGACATCGTCATGCACGTCGTCTCCCCCAGCATAGGCCAAGAAGAAAATGACAACAACAACAGCGACGTCGGTGGGAAGGGGGGAATCGACATGGCCAAGCTGCAACGCATCTTTCGCCTCTCGGAAAAGCACGGCCTGCCCATGATGCAGTCCAAGAAGTTCACCATGTTGACCTCATTGGCACCGACTTCAACAACAAGTCCCAGTCCAAGGCCCATGCCTACGCCTGCCCCACCACCACCGGCGGCCAGAAACGCACGCTCACACTCACGCTCGGTCATTAGCTGCAAGCAGGACGGAGCGAGACTTCAAGACTGGGCGCAATACAAAGCCTCCTCCTCGTACTCCTCCTCAGTGCCCGGATGACGTCGTTATTTATATGTCAAGAACACCCAAGGGACGAGAAAGGGCACACACACACACACACGCACACGCGCGTGGACAAATCTTGGAAATGTGTGGATGGAATGGTGGGTGGCGATACCGAGTATTATTACATTTAGTAGTATGCAAACAAACAAGTAGTCCACTCTGTTCTAGTACAATCGATATCCAAGACTGAACTATGTATATACACACCTAGGTACATCTCTCGCTGTCCCGCAGCCGACGACCCCATAACGACAGCAGATCCAAGGCTTCGTAGCATTCCCTTTCCGTCTTTGGTCAAATCCGATCTTGTCCCCTGTTGACAATTGCATGCGCACAACGTCCCCACAGGCACCGAGGACTTATATCCCCCTCCTCACAGGGTCTTGACTTCCAAAATTATCGACAATTCTGAACTATACAGCACAAAATGAAAGTAAAGCAGCAGGAATACACTGCAAAAAGGGTACATCGCTAGAACACCTTCAAAACTCACTTTTTCCGGCCTCGCGGCCATCCCCCCTGTCTTTGCCTGGAAAGCTCTATATCTCTTCCCCAAGAATACATCCCTTTTTAGATGAAATATCGACTGTTGGCGTCTGCTCGCCGGTCTGGTGGAAACAGTCCTGCCAAGCTCCCTTTTTCATTGTCCGCTGATCAGTTCACCCCCCAATCAGGCGTGTGAAGCGCTGGCAATTTGCTTCCTGTGTGCAGGCAAGATCATAGTGCTCTGTAACTGTCTCGGAAAGCCAGTGTTTGTCCACGTATAGCGTGCCTTCATGAATGGTGACGAGAACCCACACGCGGCTCAGTCTGGCGGCAGTGGCTGTCACTGTCTGGGTCTCGGAAAGCTGACCTCAAACCAACAAAGCTCGTTGATACCAGTAACGGCGACCCGCTCATACCAGCTGCTGAGTTGATACACGTGGTAGACTCTTTCGCATGGAAAGAGCTCAGCCACTAAAAGTGTTGCGAGGTATCCTCGTGTAATATTATATTACAACCCCAAATAAAGCATGTGCACGAAGCGGCCGCCATGTTGTACAAGCCCGAAGTTTCTCATGGACTTTCAATGTGACCGTCAGCCTCGGCAGCAGAAGACTTTCTTCCACCAAGGGACATTAATGTTGTCATCATCGAAGCCTGATTTCTCCGTAGGCGGCAAGGGGTTCGGAATGGATGGTTGTCGGTTTGGTTGCATGGAGGCGGGCATCTGGTAAGAGGCTCCAGCACCACTGACATTAGGGGTATGACCTTTGGAGGCAAACGGTGCTTGATGGGGCAGGGAGCCGGGACCCGCACCATGTTGTCTTCTTGCCTCAACCACTCTACGCACAATCACTGTCGACATGCATTAGCAGGGGCATTGATGAATGATGAAGCAGCATTGACTTACAGGCAAAAGTCTCCTCGATATTTACCATCTCTCGGGCACTCGTCTCCATGAAACCACAGTTTCTACTCTTGGCCCATTCCCAGCCCACTTTGCTGCTGACGACTCTGGCATCTTTCAGATCACATTTGTTGCCGGCGATGATTTTGATCGGAGGAAACTTCCATCCGTCTTCCCTTCTGCCGCGTACCTTGGCACCCTTCTCGCGGAGCAATCGGGTGTTCTCTTCCACTCTATTCTCAGCTTCGATGTCAATCATGTCAAGGAACCACGAAAGCCCATCGAGAGAGGCAGCATTGGTGATATCATAAACCAGGAGAAAAGCGTCAGACTGGAGGTTGGAAGCAGCCCACAAACTTCGATACTCTTCTTGGCCAGCTGTGTCCGTTAGTGAGAGATAGTAGTTCAACCCGTCCACTGTTCGAGTCACCGAGTACGAGTCCTCAATAGTAGGATCATACCTGCTCCGAGTTAGCAGGACGCCTTTGGTCAGGGGCACAAGGAGAGCAACATACTCGGAAGTCCATTGCGATCTGACGAGGCGCAGTGTAATGGACGACTTGCCTACAAAGGGAAAAGAACATCAGCGGAATATGCCGGCGGCACTGTAAAGGTGAGAAATCATACCGCAACCTCCATCGCCGCATATGGTGATAGAAATCTTGTCCGCCATGGTGGGATGATTGAATGAAGGGGCTTCTTAGAGTATCCCCCCTCTTAGAGCGCAAAAGAACTCTGAAATTGGTGTGGAAGGCTCTCAGGCTCTCGGTGAGGGAATGCGATGCTGCAGGAGAGACTTTCGGAGAAGGTGGGAGCAACCTTTATTATGGCCAAAGGTCAATTCGAAAGACGGAGACTGCGCGCAGACGTGATCTGAAAAGGATTCCGAGGTCTATTTGCGTCTCGATCCCTGCGATTGGGATCTGTACTGGAAAGGCTTTCTTTATTCGTGTTGAAAGGGGGAGAGGGCCGCCGCACACACGCGCACGGGGTCAGGAGGTAGAGGAAGGATTCGCAGAATTATCGCAAGATGTCGGGACGAGAAAGTCGAGAGACTGCAATAGTCGGAACTGAAGTGGGAAGCAATTCAATGCTGGACCAGAGGCGTCGAGGGGTGCAGGCAGGTGCTACTGGCAGTGGGATAAGTGGGCGCAAAGGTGCAGGAGGCAGATGCGAAGATGGAGGGTGGGATGTTGATATTGACGAATTTGGCGACAATGGTGAGGAGAAAGGTTGCACTGTATGATATAGGAGGCGTCAGGTATTGTGTCTATCGGAAGTGACAAAGGTCTTGGGTCGTGTGATTGACTCACTGAGGGGAGGGGGAACAGTGAGGATAGAAATGTATGGATGGAAATGTTGAAGCAGGAAGTGCGTGAGAGACGAGGTTCGGGAAGGCTGGATTTGCGACCAGGGCATCATCCACAGGGCATCCACAGGGCATCCACAGGGCATCCACCAGGGGGAGAGGGTTTGAAGACTGGGCATGTGGGTGCCAGGGACCTAGGTACCTAGACCCTGCATTATTCAACTCCGAGCATTGGGCGTTGGCGTACAATTGTGGGACAGGACTACTTAGTAGCACTCGGTAGAGGTCGATTGGGTACCAGCGGGATGGTGATTAGGCACCGAGTCGGTCGAATGATGGAATGATGGTCTATCCATCGTCATCTCCTGCAGCATCAGCATCGACGAGGCAACACCGGTCTTGAAGCGCACAGAAGTGATGCTTCAAGCGAGATGGTAGAGTTACATGCGAGGAAAAAGGGACAAACCCTTCGAGAGCGACAAAAGCTTGCCGGGGAAGCAGGAGGGAAGAGGCAAGAAAGCAGGGGAGCAGAGAAAAAGGGCCATGATTGAAACACCGACTGGGCGGAACAACCGTTAGAAAAGAGGCCAACAGGGGTGTGGGACTAGGGGCTGCGACCAATAGGCCGGGGAATAGGGAAGCCACGAAGCGTAGCACCCACCTAGCTTGCTAGCTCCTAAGCCTCCCCCCCAAGGCCCCAGCCCAGTGAGAGCCCCCTCAGTAACCCCCACCACCACCAGCAAGCACCAGCAAGCACCAAGAAGCACCAGAAGCTAGCTAAGAAGCCCTTGGAGATACAAGGCAGCCAGTTGGGCAGCAAAGGTGCGAACATAGCGACTGTCGATCATTCTTGTTCCTCTTCTGCTGCTCGCATGTCCTCGTGCCCTCTTCGCTGATCCTCTCACCTTCCCGCCCTGTGTACGTACATCTTCCAGCCATCGCACGCGGCCACCCTTCGCCACAGCTGAGCGACAGACAATCCCTCGTGTCCCTCCAATTCCCTCGTCGGCGCATCCCGATCCATATCCTTCCCTTCCTCCCTCCCTCCCGAAGTCGCTGTACAGCCCCCTCAGCCTTGTGCGTTATGTAAGCCCAGACAAGCTGATCAGGCCCTCTCCTGCGCTGAGGCCTCCATAGCGGCCGCATGGGCGGGACAAATATAGCCACCTTGCCACCTCCAGACTCTTTCCATTACTGCCTGTCCAGCGCTCATCAAGTCTCATCTTCAGTCCGTCGTCTGAGCAATTCTTTTCCATGATGGACCACTCTATTAAGGCCCTTCGTGCATCGACGTGCGGCCGCAGTGCCCCGGGTTTTGCTCTACAAGACCGCCCGTCTGAACCAAATCGCCCCCAACTTTGACAGATTGCCCCTACATGACAGACTCGCCAAATTGTGGCTGGTGTTATTGATGGGCGTGTTCTGCGTCTTTGCCTCCCATACCTGGACGCTGCAGATGGTGCTATTTGCAGACTTTAGGACTTGAGTCCGTCGATATATATTGTCCGGTATGGCATTGCACTCGCTGTTCGCCCTTGTCATGGGGAATACAAGACCTCTTTGCGACCAGCCAACGACGAGGAAATGGAAGAAACCTCTAGCAGTAGTCAGTCCAGTACGCAGAAACAACTGACATCTCACTCAACACACTCACAACGGTCTGTCACCAGTCCATCATGGTGGACCCGAATGAGCTTGGACAACTGGGTATGGGAGTTGTCAGCAGCACTGCTGTGCATCTGCATCCTTGCTGCCATTGCTGCCATTCTGTTTGTATACGACAACCGCCCTATTCCAGATTTACCAGATGGATTGACAGTGAGTCCTACGTGTTCAGTGTCTGGTATTTGTTCGGTCAATACTAATGCCACTTCTTAGATCAACGCAATAGTTTCCCTTCTGGCAGGCTTTGCAAATGCTGCACTTCTGGCAGTACTGGCATCTGCCTTGCGCCAGGAAAAGTGGCTGTGGTTCATTGGAAAGCCGCGACCACTCAACACTGTCGACGCTTTCGAGGAGGCCAGCCGCGGGCCTTACGGCTCACTTCTCCTCATCCTAAGTCGTCGGGGTAGTTATCGAGCACTGGTCGCCGCATTGGTCACCGTCCTGGCTCTCGGGTTCGAACCCTTTCTGCAACAAGTCTTGAACACTGTTGTTCGCGACAACCCTGTCCCCTCCCAACCTGCCTCGATCCGTACCCCGACTTCATACAACGAATCAGTGAGTGGAAACCTGGGCGGTTCAGGCCTGTCACTGAACGCTTTGATCGGAGCATTTGGAGGGGCAGCAGGTGCAATCCCGAATCCCATCTGCCCAAGTGGAAATTGCACATGGCCAGTGTACAACACCCTTGCAATGTGCACCATGTGTACAGACATGACGAGCCACGTGAAAGTTGAGGGAGACCCGTACAACATCAACTTGACCTCGCACTTTGAGAAGTTCTCTCAAAGTAATCAGTCGTCGTCCTCCACCACTTGGTCGCCAACCTATTCCTTCCCACACGGCAATCCCGTCAACGTCTCCGTAAATCTTGACCTGTCATCCTCGGGTATGGTGGAGTGGTTCGTTACCTACCCTCGCCGCGTGGTGTGGCCCCTGAATATTGACCCAGCCCCGGACAGCCACTGGGGCAAGAGCTGGGACAACAAATCATATGCTGGTATCTCTTCTCCTCTGTTTGCCATGGGCTATCTCGACATTAACACGACCTCCTCTTTCGACGGACTGGTAGTCCAAGCCGCCACGGAATGTGCGTTTACACCCTGTGTGCGGACTATGGACACCGTCGTTCGCTCCGGCACGACCATCTCCAACGCAACAGCTACAGACTACGGCACCGTCATCATCAATCAGAATCAACCGGATGGTCGCATTTTGACAGGCTGGAACGCAGAAGTGAATGGCACGAATTACTTCGCCTACGATGCCGGCAACGACGATGCTCAAGGTCGAGCGTACTTGCTCATCCAAGCCCTGCGAATAGCGCTCGAGGGAAATACCACTTACAGTTACGGGGGATACTGGTACTCGGACCCCTCTGAGCAAGGAGACACGTTCAATTTCTCTTCGACCAGCTTCGACCAAGTCGCCGGGCCTTGGAGCTCTGCGGGCCAGCAGGCGATCGACGGCAACGGGAATTTCAGCGACGTCGTGAACAGCGTCGGGCAGGCACTGACGGGCCGTTTCCAGCAGCTTCAAGACACCGTGGCCATCGGCACGACTCTTCACAGCGAGGCGGTGATCGTAGTCCGCTGGGAATGGATCAGCTATCCCTTGGCCCTCGTCGTGCTCGGACTCGCGGGGCTGTTCCTGACCATGTTCTCCACGCGTCGCAACCACATGGCGGTCTGGAAGGAGTCGACACTCCCTCTCCTCTTTCGCTACACCGCGCCCGTCGAGTTACAACAAGCGGCCCACAGTACCAGTACTCCAGGAGGACTGGGGCGACCTAGCACGACGTTCTCGTTTTCAAACACCATCCCCTGCGGCGGCCCGGATCCGAACAAGGTCAGCTCGATCGTCACCCAGGCCTCAGAGGAGCAAGTGCAGCTGCGGCGCCGTGATTCGTCCTGGATTCTGGACTCGGATCCCCAGCCGCCGGCAGACAGCAAGGACAGTTTGTCGCTCCAGAGGATCTGGCATCGAGTATAGAAGAGACATGGTAAGCACTGCAAGCGGGAATAGCCCAGCCAGGCTATTCCCCACCGCAATTTTTTCTTCTTCATATCTATCTTGTCATTCATAATGTTGGCATGCGTATTTCATGTTTCTGTACCGCCTTTCCTTTTCTCTTTTTCTTTTTTTCTCCGCCCTCTATCGTCCCCCCGATCCTTGGACCATCAGGCCAGCCCCCCCGACCCTTAGCGATGCAAGCCGCTTTTAAACCATATCAGCCAAACGTCCCCAGCCATTCCGACTCTTCCTCATGTGATTGCTAGAAATTCGGATTCGGCGGGCCTTCGAAAACCCTCTTGGTCCGGAGTCTTCGTATGGTCCATGTCTTGGGATATGAGCTGCATACATTCATACATGTATACATGCATACCAACACACGCGCAGGGACAGGGCCGGAGGCAGAGAGGCAGGAGCAGGGGCAGGGCTAAAGGCAAGTCGCAAAGGAAACAGTCTATCAAATTCATTTTCTGGCATCAATGGATGAATTGAGACGTGATGAGATGAAATGAAATGACATGACATGCTGGATGGGCCTTTGACTATTTCATCCATGGATGTTTTCCGTCTATTGACCATGACATACATACTTAGACTTTCGTACAGCATAGCGTACGTCGTGTATCGTAACATATCATGCACGACAAGAAGAGGGAAAAAATAAATAAGAGTCCGTGTCTCAACGTGCCTCATTGACATTTGATCAACAGCTTGCCAGTTCGAATTGGCGGGTCCCGGATTGCAGTCTGGATCGCCCTCGCGCCCTCGCATTTCCTTGTTTCAACGGACTCCGATGTGAGTGGCGTACCCGGAAATGCGTTTTTTTCTTTCATCGTAAAGACCCAAACCCATCGCTGTCAAACCCTGCCAGACTCTGGCCTGTTGGGCCTTGTGCCCGTTGCGGCAAATAATGCTTTCACGATTTCAAAACAGTTAACAGCGATATTACAACAACCAGCGCCGAGCGCCCAATTCTAGAGCGTCATGAAACTTCGTAGCGGCCCAGAGCCCAATTCATGGTCGTAACATTTTCATTCAGCGTATGCGGTCCTTCCTGGTGCGAAGTGGATGTGGTAGTGACAAAGATTTTCCGACTCAAGGTGACAGACATATGTGATGGGTATCCTCCGGTAGGGTTTAGCTGGTCTCATCTCAGAAGTAAGAATGCTTGATCTTGGGTGACTATAGTTGAGTCTGTTCCGGAGGGACCAGGTCGTAGCCCTTGCTGTGGCGCTCTCTCATCCACGGAATTGCGTTCTCCGGGAGTTGAAATTCTGTGGATGAATAACGGGTCATAGACCCAAGCATTGTCCCAGCGCGGCGAAAGGCCCAAAGCTGCGATGGAGCAGGATTCAAGGACAATTTTTCCACAGTTGGGCCGGAATGCCAATCCCAGCCTTAGTTTCAGTAATCCGGGCGGCCTCCCTTCAAGCACTGTGATAGGGGCAAGCCCCAATGAACATCCGGAACCTAGAAGTTGATGATCATGTCGGCAAAATACTTGGGTGTGGAGGTTCTTCGCCTTCCTCGATTTTTGGAGGCATCTGACCTCTCCATTCACCGTTATTCTCTTCTTGCGCGACCGTTCCTGATGTATTCCCTACCAGTTGGACAGGGCCACCATTCATTGTCTCAAACATTTCGCCATTCTTGGCCTCGGTCTTGTTGGCTGCTCTAATCTGGGCTGGGGATCTGGAGCCTTTGTCACTTTGGCCTGATGGCTTGCGAGGAGATACTCGTCCATTCTGCAACCACAAAGTATGTCAGCTGCATCTGCTATCTGAACACGCCATTGTGCAGGAGGGAGAGAAGTCACGTACCTGTTTGGCCCACCGCAGACCACAGCTGTTACACAGATCACGGTTCCCACTTGGTCCTCGTCTCCATTCCGGTGTGACTCGAGTGTGACAGTTAGCACAGTCCTTTTCAACCTGGCCGAGCCCCTTTCTCCTCTTGCGTTTCTTTTTGCGACTCAGTAATGCTTGAAGCTCCTCGGCCAGTAACCGATTCTGACGCTCCATCTGCCTAAGTTCAAACTGCCAACTGGTGCTTCGGGTTGTTTTCAGCTCGTCGAAGATGTTGTCTTCCGAAGCCAACGCCTCGTCTTGGTTGCCTAGACTCAAGGTGTGGGGGCCAGCTAGCTGTAGAGAGCCGGGATGTTCCGCAAAGTCGGGGCCATTGCCAGACGATCTGGCCGACGGACGTGATGTTGGAGTTCCAGACCCTGCCGACGCCTTGTCAGTTTTCGATGATGCTGTCGACGCTGACTTCAAGAGTGCAGCGCGCGTCATCTTCAGTAGGCGGGTCTGCGCAAGCAAGAATGTAGGCTTGAAACCAAGCCGAGCGTCACCGGGATAGATTGTCGTTTGTGCGTGAAGGACCTGGCCTCTCCGATTCTGAAGATCATGCCTGAATGTCACTTTCTCGCCTGTTCGTGCAACTTCAAGCAAACGTAGGAACTCCTTTTTGGACTCTGGTCTCATCAAAGCCTGCAGACTTGTCCCGACCAGATCTTCAGGGAGTCGGTCGAGCATGACTCGAGACGTAGAAGACACATGCAAAAACATCCCTGACGTCGAGATCTTGGACCATAGCTCACTCTCGCCAAGATTGCCATCCGAGGAGAGCTCGGTCCGATCCAAGGCATAGACTGGTCGCTCTCGTCCTGCAAGGATAATGAACTTCCTGCCCTTCCCCTGTTCAACGTAGAGGGAGCCGTGCGCCTCAAACCAGGTGTACCCACTGAATTTCCGGCGGATCCGATAGACCACGCTCACCGACTCTCCCGGAGGCATATCCTTCAGCTCTCTGGTAACAGGCACTATGTCACTCGGATGGCAGATCGAGGATAAGCCTACGCCAACAAGTTCACTGGGGTCGTACTCTAGGACTCTGCGGCTTGCGGGCGATACGTAGAGGAACAGCCCCTTGAGTGAAAGGACGTGCACAACATCGTCGTTATTTTCCAGCAGGACCTTGTCCCACAAGCGTCTTGACACGTCTGACTCGCCTCGCCCGAGGGTGGCCAGGAGCCTGGACACTTCGTCTGGAGAGATAGTCTGGCCCATATCTTGCAGTGCTTGACTTGGGTCAGGAGGAGCAGGCAGATGGTATGCTGGCAGCGAGCTTCGGTTGTAGTTGATCTCATAAGTACCATCTGTTGGCAAAGTTAGTCATCTTTTGTGCGTTCTGTTTGTCAGTCCCGGGAGTATACCGTACCTGGGTTCTTCCCTGAAACAGAGCCTGGCTGCTCGACAAGATCGACCTGGAAACCAACATAAAACTTATAATCTTCGGAATCAAATTGGATCGGGATCATGGTGAGGAGGTTCATAAACGGTTGACCGCCTTTTCGATAATTGATCAGACTCAGTTGTGCTTCTTCCCTTTTGGAGATTTGATTCTTTAGATAGAGGACCGAGTTGTCATCGACGTATTTCCGCTTCACTCCCGATTGCACTCTTCCGTCCGGTGCCTGGAGGAAGCGGCAATTCCGGCCAAGGACCTCGTGTTTTGTATATCCTGTCAGTCGTTCAAACATTTCCGAGCAATAAACGATCGGAAGATCAAATTTCTCGATATCGCAAACGACAAAGGCACAGGATAAGTCAACGGGGCCAATATTGATCTCGGGTCGTGGTCTCGTCGCAACTCGCATCTATGGCAAGTGTTAACGAGGTTTAAGAGCACAGTTCGAGAAATTACTCACAAGAACCCCTAGCATATCAAACCCGCTAGAAGAATATGCATTGGCGTATTTGGGATGTTGCATCAGCCCCCCTGGGACTGGCGGCATATGTGGCAGCGACGGAGGGTTCATAGCCCTCAGGGAGGAGTTAACGTCTATCGCATCGCGTCAGTATACGGCCATCAAATTCGCCCTTCTAATGTTACGCTACCTTTCGCGGAAAAAGCTGAATGAACATCTAAAGATCGTCTTCTGTTTGGGGGATCCTGCATATGTATCGGAGATGCCATTGTGGAGAGAGAGCCTGATGCAACAGGGGCAATGGAGGTCTGCCTTCGAAGTTGCTGAGAAGGGCCTGAGAAAGTCTCGCGCAATGAGGACATGCCTTGGGTCATTGTTGCCATTGGATTTGGACCAGGCGGGCTCATTGAGCCGCCGCCTGGGTCATGGCTGCCGGGTTGATATGGGATTGAGAAGCCCTGATCGATGGGCGAGGCCGAGAAGATGGCATCGTGCATTGGCCCTGATTGCATGGCTGGAGCACTTGCGCTTCCCGCCAGGGAGTCAAAATCCATTGCCATGTCCATACCGGGCGCGATGTAAGCGGCAGATGTTTCGACAGGGACGGAGGTGCTGGGCACGATCACCGGAGAGAAGTTGTTGACGGCCGGCATGTGTTCAAAATTGGCATTCATTTGAGAGAACCGGGTATTCAGAGACAAGTCCTCCTTAGAACGGACTCTTCGTGGATCAAGAGATTTCGGCATTGACATGATATTGGGAGGCCCCATGGACAGGCTGACTTCGCTCGGGTTTGGATCGAACTGGAAATTGGCCAAGTCACTGTCCATGGCGGAAGAAAACTCCAGCATCGAAGCTCTGCGGCCGTGATCGTGCGAGCCTTGTCGGTACTGGGACTGCATCGTGTTTCTTCTCCGCATCAATTCATCGTTATTTTGAATAATGATCTGCTGAAGGGTCTGCGCCTGGCCCAAGACCGAAGCTTCCATGCCACTAGGATCGATGCCACTCATACTGTCATCCTGCGTGTAGCCGTCCATGGTGTCTTGTGGCTCGGACCCGGGATAGGGCTGGCCAAAGAAGCTTGAGAACCCGTCCATGATGAATTTCCTCCTTCTCTCTTATGCCCTGCTCCAAGGAGCCTGAAGTTACCACCGCGAATGTGTTCGGATAGAGGGGAATAGGCAGGTTGTTGATACGGCCGGTGGATAGGCGAACCACGGTTAGCCTGGGAAGGCAAGGTAAAACGGCAGCAGTGTGAGTGGCGGCTTGCACAACATGCTTGCCGCGAAATTGTCGGATCCGAAGTGCGATGAGAAGGAGAGAGAGGAGGTGGTCTGAGGCGCGAGATGAGAAAGCGTCGTAAGTGGTCTCTAATGCTCACAGCAAAAAGCCGTGCGTTGCTAGGTCTTGGGACAATTACTTAGATGGGACAGATGGAGCGCGGGCAGCAGCGCACACACGCCTCAGCAACAGCAAACACCACCTCGGGGAGAGAAGGCGCTGAACCGCGGGTGGCTAGTCACCAGTCACCAGTCACCAGCCGCAGACGCAAGCGAGGTATCAGGTGCGACGAAGGGCTTGAGCCTTGAAGGAGAAAAGGAAGAGAGCAGTGTATGTCGTAGTCGGCGGATTACTGTAGCTTGAAAGCCACTGAAAGAACCCACCCCGGATGAACCGTCCCTCACAGCGGACACGGACCTTCTTGGGCGCACCAGAAGAATGTCGGGAATCACGCACGGGTGGAGGCCTATAAGCCACACCTGGCGATGGTGGAATCTGCATTGCAGCTCTTAACCGCTGTCGCCGCGTCCCTCTGATTAGTGGGCGAGGCGAGCTTTGAGAGATTGCCGGGATGGATGTTTTAGTGAGCCATTTGGAGGCATCGGGGGCAATTGGGGGGCATTGGGGGGCCATTGGGAGGGCCACTTGGCTGGGTCGCCGTTAATTGGGGGCGTCGACCACCGGGTCCACGACTACGAGGTACTACTGCTGGGCGCTCATCGTGCCGCACTTTTCGCTGGCCGTGATCCCCAAACCACCAATACGAGTCCTTTGGTTCGCTGCATCATGCACCAATCCAGGACTGGCACCATAAGGATCGGCAAGGACGGCATGGGAACAAAACCAGCAACTTGCAGTA
This sequence comes from Fonsecaea multimorphosa CBS 102226, assembly GCF_000836435.1. Lineage (NCBI taxonomy): Eukaryota > Fungi > Ascomycota > Eurotiomycetes > Chaetothyriales > Herpotrichiellaceae > Fonsecaea > Fonsecaea multimorphosa. Next base: position 710,583 of record NW_015971636.1, on the reverse strand, counting down.
AAGCCTTTTCGGCAGGTGTGTTGGGCCTCTGGGATTGGGGATCGCTGGGCGCCACTAGGACTACGCAGTATCATGTTGATCAGATGGCTCTTTGGGAAGGGGTTGGCCAAATCTTGTTCTTGACCGGCCGCTGGGTGGCCGCTGTTCGCGAGGTCAGTCTCACTTTAGCGTTTCGACCATGGGAATTTGTGCTTTTCCATGGCTGCCCCTGCTGACCCTTAGAATAATCCTTGCCATCTGGTGCCATGAAGATGCGCTATGACGTTTTGGTGCAAGATGTTCCCGCACTAAGTTCAAGCCACCACGCTGCAAGCCACCGCAAGGTGATGCCAGTAAATGGAGCACGGCTCGGGATGGCGTATAATGTTCCAAAAGGAAAAGAATTAAACCCGAAAGAAAAGATAACCCCTTTTTTTTGGAAGACATGATCTGCGTACTCGGTACTCGAAATGGTGGGTTTCGTGTGCTCGACATGCTTCACCGCTCATGCGGTAGATACTAAAATACACATCTCGGGATTAGAAAAGCAGAACATCTCGGCACTTTTCCGACCCGTGAACTGGTGAAGCCCAATATTTGGACCTCTTCCCGCCCCTTGCACAATGAACATCTGTTTCATGACACGTCCAGTTGCTAATTGTCATATCCATACCATCACTGTCTTTCGATACCAGCCGTGAGCAATATGGCGGTTGCTGAAGGCCACCTGGTCAACCAGGATATGCTGTGGGCTTTGCTACCAGTGGCGCCATTTTCTCTCGCTGGAGTTTTTCTCGCTCCATCTGTGCTCGGTCATCTTTTGTAATTCGAGGCTTTCGTGTCACACCTCCTCCCCGGGATCCAGGTCCTCCACCTCTCCCAGATCTTTCAGAAGTGGCTACTCTTCCGCCGCGAGAACCAGGACCTCCGCCCCGACCTCGGCCACGGCCCCGCTTGATCGTGCCATCCGCCCTATATTAACGTCAGCCAGCGTGCTGGGGAATACTTGGACCACAGAAACACATACCTCTCGACAGCTGGTTTTTCTCCCTCCGGTACAAGCGGTCCACAGTAAACAAAGAATCCATCCTTGCTAGCTGCTGCTTGCGCTTCCCAGAGTAATTCGCTGTCGTCCACAAAGGGATCGTCTTGATCGTACTCCTCTACCTTTCTTCGCCGTCGACGTTTTGGCCCGGGCCCGTCAGTCCCACTATTTGGTGGTTCTTGACCGCCGTTGACTCCAGACATTGCGACGTCTCCGTCGTTATCTGAATCACGCTCAATGTCGACGCTGAGATCTTCGTCGCCACTGTCCCCGGCTGACGTGCCTCCAAACTTGCTGCCTGATGCTGACCTTTCGAGCGCAGCACCGGCGGCGGCGATCTTGGCCAGTCGTTCTTTTTGAGCGGCTTGACGAGGGTACAGGGCCGCGAACCCATATTTTTCTTCGGCCATACGCGCAAAGTTGATGACTCGATTACTGGGGTTCTTCAAGTCGACATGTAGGACGATATTAGGGCCCTTTTCCGAGTCCTTTGGCATATCGCTACTCGAATCACCTCCGAACAGACTGGCCGACAAAAGCCCAGAACCCATTGGCGGTGGCGGTGGCTGCTCCTTTGACCGAGCAGGCTTGGGGGAGGTGGGACGAGTGGACGCTTCCGAGGGCACTTTTCTTGAAGGGCCGGGCTTCCTGTGCTGCACTTGGTCTGGAGTGATGTGGTCTACATCCATAGCTGCTGAGGAATTGCCGTTGACTCTTGGCGAATCGACTACCCTGCCATTGGTCTGATTGTGAGAAGGCTCCGTCTTTACCTGATGCGTAACCACGGTTGTAGCCGTCGAGATGTCGGGTTGTGGAGGGTGATCGATGATGCTGGAGATGGTTGGAGATGTGCTCGGGTTGTCGGTCCTTCTTGGAGGAGTGACGGCAGGTCGGACGGAGGGTGGAGCAGGCGGGTTGGTGTCAACAGGTCGCTGGACAGATCTGATGGGATCGTACATGCTAGTTGCGCGAGGAGGGGAGGATTGTGAAGGAAGAGGAGGAGTCGGCGGCGGCGGGGCGTGTGGTTTGCTTCCATATTCACGTGGTTGATATTCATAGATCCGCCGAGGGGGTGTGCTGGCGCGCATCTGTGGGTTATGCATCGTGAGGCCGGATCCGGTAAAGTTGGCGGCTTCATCTCGGCGGCTGTCGGCGGTTCCTGGGGGAGGTGAGAACAAAACTGGTTGAACCAGAGTGGACGCCTGCAGGCCTGCATTTTGAGGACGAGGCATGAGAAGGGAGCTGCCTTGTTCTGGTGGCTCTGTTTTGGTCTTCTTACGTGCACCTGTAGCTGTGGGCCCTGTCCCCCGAGGCTTACGAGGAACTCGTGGTTTCTTCTCTTCAGGCGTGTTGGGGTCGCGCTTCTTCCGGGGTCTCCTGATGGGAGGCGCAGCTGCGCCGTTGTCTTGGCGTGCACCTGCAGCTGTGGCTGGTGAGGCACTGACACCTGCACCGGGACCCGGTTGGGTTTGTCGCGCGCTGAAACTGTTTGCAACACCAAGATTGCCTGCTACGCCCAAGTCGCGATGCGCTGGGTGATAATTTGGAGGTCCGGGAGTGCTCTCAGCATCGCTCGGCGGCGCGCTGGACAAGTCGTTGGATGAACTTCTGGTGTCATGCACTTCCATCTTCAGCTCTTCGGCCACCACAACCAAGTGCACAGTTGAAATCGCAGGCTTACACCGCAGCCATCAAGAGAAGATTAAAGTGTCGGAAGATACGTGTGCAGGTGAAGCAGGTGATCGGAAAGGCGATGAGGTCGATCGAAGGAATCAGCACTGATGGACTGATGGAACTGCTGATGATGATCGGCAAAGGGGTGAATAATTGGGGTTGATGACTAGGACGTTATACAAAGAGACAATCGAAGTATTATGGAGTTGGGTGACGGGTGTGAATTTGACGGCACAACCTCAAAAGGTTGTGAAGACACCGGCTGGAATGGGAACTGTGTGGTGCAGGCGGGCTTAGCGGAGAGGATTTGCAGGTGGTGAACGCGCGGATGGAGCAGATTAGGGAACTTCGAAATTAGAGAAATCGTATTGTAGCATGCCTAGCCCCAAGGACCACTCCGACCAGCGCGCAGGAAGATAAAGGAAGAGAGGAAGAAAAGGTCGAGGAGGGCAAAGGCCCAGAAGTGGGAAGATAGGGAGATATATGTACCAGCCTAAAGCACAATAGCTTACAGGGCTTTTGACACAGGGTCAAACGATGGGATGGAGAGGGGGCGATGATGGGTCGCGAGATGAATGGAAGGCAACAAAAACCCAGACCACAGCTGCGACAGGATGGGAAGAGTGGAAACCAAAAACGTAAAATCACCCAGGTGCATCACGAAGACAAAACCGGGGGGTTGCTAGACTAGAAGGACTGGACTGTGCCAACACGAGGCGGAAGTAGGAAGTACGAGTGCCTGGAAGGGGAGGAAGACCAGAGAGGTGGCAGGGAGCGAGAGAGCGAGGGGACAAGGTACAGAGTAGAGACGCAGAAGCCACAAAGAGTGAAGCAGCACATGCGGAATGCGAGGCAAATGGGGGTGAGTGAAAGGTCTGGTGAGGCGTGCAAAGAGGAAGACCAGACCAGACCAGACTAGACCAGCACAAAGACCAGACAGAGTAGGGACGCCAGAGCCAGACAGTAGGAAAAGGGCAATGGGAAAAATAGCAGGTGGTGTCTGTGACAGTTCAAGGGCGATGGAAGATGATCTTCGACTAGGTACAGTAGGTGGAGAGACCCTGTTCCTGGATAACGCAAGTAAGGCGACAAGCTTCAAAAAAGTCCTACTGGCAGGGACCAAGTCAAAAGATAAATCGGGACCGAATGACAGGCGAAACACAGGCAAAGGGCGAATAGGTGCTGGTCAGGCTTGTCAGGCAGAGTGTCGTGACAGTCACTTCTCGGGCTTTTGGCTTTTGGCTGTTGACAGTTGGCTGTGGCCGGTAATAGTGTGGCGGCTTCTGGCCCAAACCCGGAGTCCGCCTCAGTAGCTGCTCTCCTTTTCACTGTTGATGATTGCTTTCATTCTCCTCTTCTCCAAACACTCAAGTCACGCCTCCAGATGGCTGTAGTCACAGCTATCAAGAGGAATTATAACCACATCATCTCCTTCGATCTGTCCTCATTGACCACTCCATTCTTCCTCCCATTGCTAGGTTCTTTCTACTGAGAGACTGTTACGATCCTCTCGGAAAAGTGAAGCCCCCAAGATCGGATACCACCAATTAGACCCACCTGGTGGCTGCCAGATCCCAGACCCCCTGCGGCAGAGTTTCCAGCTAGTGGCTTGCGCCAAGTTCGGCTATTTCACTCCGCACGCATCATCTGGATATATGCGCTTTTTCCCCTCCATGGAGCCTTCTGTCCAATGATAGCGATTTTGACTGTAGCTGGTTACTCAAACTTGCATCATATCACCCGTCACCGCCAAAAAGTCTACACTGACTCTGCACCTTGGAAACACGAAAGGTAGCACACGGCAATCTCCACAGAACTGCTGCGCACATACCTACCTAGGTAGGTACCCAGCACAGAATACAGGACCCTCATTGGTCGGACTGTTGAATACACCGCAAAGTCTCGGCTAGACCGCATCTGGGGATGATCAGCTTTCCTAACGCTAGCTAAGAACAAAGTACGCCCAGTTCTGCGCGGCTGCGATACCGACAACTTTTCCCCGAGCGGGAGTGGCAGCAACATGGCCATCCCAGGTCAACGGTTCGAATTAGATCTCGACGCCGATGACTTTACCATCAGGCCGATCGACGAAGGAGCGTCTCAACCTCCGCCTGCTGGCTTCAGCATCAAGGAGATCCAAGAGCACGATTCTGACTCGATTCCTTCTGCCCCCTCGCTGAAACCCTCCAAAGCCGGCTTCCCAGACCACAAACCACGCCGCACCGTGTCCGCTTTCAAACAAAGACATCAGACTGGGAAGTTGCCCACCCGTCCCTCGATTCCTGCCACAGTCGAGCCTTCAGATCAAGCCATCAGACACCATGTGGGCAAGAAATATGGGCTCGACATGGACCAGCAGCAAAAGGTTGATATCAGTGAGGAAAACAAGAGGCGGATAGCCGAAATGTCAATAGAGGATATCGAAGAGGCTCGCGCCGAGCTGACGCGAAATCTCAATCCTGCCTTCCTGGAACGTCTGCTCAAACGTGCGAATATTGAGGAAGATCAAACAGGTCAGAGGCTTTGGCCTGAGGGCAACATGGAAGGGGTAGATGACAATCAAGGGCCCGAGAAGGATGTCGTCGCTGAATTGGCTACAAACGAAGATACTGCGCAGCCTGAAAAATCAGCCGATAACGCACCTCTGCCTCCCTCGACCCATTTTCCCGTTCCTCCTCGCTCAGCAGACGACTACGTGCCCCTAGACACTGATGGTGCTTCCTTCCTCGCCGATCTCAAAACACACTACTTTCCAGACACTCCCCACGACCCTTCCTCATTGAGCTGGCTCCAAGATCCGACTGAAGAGGAGGACCAAGCATCATTGTACAACCCTGAAAAAGAATCGTATCTGGCTTCTGCCCTGAGGTTCGGATTCAATGGCCGCCTGATACCGCCAAAGGAAAGCTTAGAGGTCGACGTGAAAGAAGGACTACACCATCATGGTGATGCACCCAGCAGCGCCGGGTATACCATACCAGAACTTGCTATGCTTGCCCGGTCCACCTTGCCTAATCAGCGATGCATGGCTTATCAAACGTTAGGTAGGATCCTGTACAGGCTGGGAAGAGGGGATTTTGGCGCCAGAGGCAGCGAGCTTCAGGAAGCGCTCTGGTCCGTCATCGAGAAAGAGAGGCCGATAGAGGCCATGATGAGCGAAGCAAACCGTCAGTCAGGACATGCCAGTGCCAAAGCGCTTTCAGTCGAGGCCCTCTGGCTGTGGAGAAAAGGAGGCGGTGGCGACAGGGGAGTTTTAAAGCCGCATCAGCGGCTAGCAAAATGAGTCTCGTTGTTGGACAATATATGCTCGATCAAGTACGATGTTACACAGAGGTTCCTGTTACCTTCATTCGAAGAGGATGCAACGGGCCAGGGTGGCATGGTAGGTGCAAAGATATACCGCCTGAATGAGGTTCCAGAATATCTAACCTAGCAGCGAATCTTTAACGTGCTTCGATCAGGACCTGCTCGTCTCGTGAATTTGTGTTCAACTGAGTCGCGGCAAGTCAGTGAACCTTGAGCGTGATCGCCACCTTGGTTTCTACCGGTACATACGAAGCCCACGATATGCGTATTGATGTCTTTGGTTCAGCGGCTAGCTGAGCACCAGTCCAGATGATCACGCGGGATCACAACTCTAGCACCTACCTCCTACCGCGACAAGCCTTGAAGTTGCAGTCGCTATTTGCGAGAATATGACAGGCAAAGACCCTCCCACATGGACAGCCAACCGACATTTGCTGATGACTCCAAAATCCAGCTTGCGAGCTCGTGGAAGAAGTCCTCGCGCCCTATTAAGTGGGGGCATTAAATGCCGTGAATCGCTACAGGGCTGCTATGCTCATGCTATGTAGCTGCTGCGTTCACCATACAGGGATTGCTCAGCCGTGGAAGAAGCAAGCTCACCGTGCCCAGAACATGGCGTTGAGCTAGATTCAGTCATGCACATGGTGGATCATATACTCGGTACAGAGGGATGCAGATAGATGTCAGGCAGGAATTGAGACGCTCGACATTTCCCTTTTTTCTGGCTCGAGACTGATATGACCTACCTACCTATTTACGACCTAGCGACCTCAGTAGCTACCCTTTTCTCGGAATCCTGTTATGTACGTAGGGAGATTGCAGGGCGGGCAGGGAATTGGGAAGTATTGATTACAGAGTTTCATCATGCTACATACTTTAAAATACACATAAACATAACACACAAACACATATACATATATTGATATAGATGTGTATATCTATACACACACACCCTCTCTCTCTCTTATATATATATATTTATAAATCTCTACCTATTTCTCCACATACCAGCTCAAATCCGCCCCGTCCTCCAACTCGTAGCTCGTGAACCCATTCCCCATGAACCGAAACCGGTTGGGCGAGCGGTACCGGATGTCAAAGTCCTCGGGCCGAATATGCGCGACCATGTCGTGGAAGAGCATGGCGCTGCCGGCGAACGTGGCCGTCACGCGTCCGTCGACTCGGTTGTTCTTGTACCATGACCGACCTAATCGCCACACACACACCGGGTTAGTACGAGGAGGAGTACATAGAATAAAACAATAAGAGATACTGTGCAGAGTGTTATAATATATATATATAAGAGACTTACAGTTCCCCGTCCAGGTGAGGGTCTTCATGATCTCGTCGCCGTAGCGGACCAGCTCGTCGACGACCTCTTGTTTCGGCGCGATGCTCGCAATGTCCTCGCGGCTCATCTTGCGCAGCCACTGGATCATCCACTCGGCCGTCCAGTCGAGACTGTAGATGAGCGAGCCGTGGCCGATGGTGGCGTTGGGGCCCATGAACATGAAGTAGTTGGGCATTTCGGGACAGGCCATGGACTAGAGTAAAAAAAATAAACAGTCAGTGGTCAATGGCCAAGTAACCGTTTCTAGCGGAACTGGTTTGTTGTATGAGAGACTGGGAGGAAAAGGGGGGGATTTTCTCCTTTCAAAGATATCGAGACTCGTTCAAATGGCTTACCAGGTATGATTCAGGCTCGTCCTTCCATTTCTCGCCCAGATCGGTGCCGTTCCGCCCGACGATGGGGAACGGCGGCCTGTTGGACACGTCAAAGCCCGTCGCGCAGATGACCACGTCCAGCTCGTAGTATTGACCGTCCTTGGTCTTGATGCCGCCTTGGTCGATGTAGTCGATGTGGCTTTGCGTCAGGTGCACGTTGTCTCGCGTGAAGGACTCGAGGTATCCCGCCCCCGGGGTGATCCTGCGACAGCCGACCTCGAAGTTGGGGATGAGCATCTTGCAGAGCCGCGGGTCGTTGTTGAGCTTGTCGGCCATCTGCTTGGTGGCAAAGGCCTTGATCTCCTCCTGCTGTTTGGAACCCTTGCCGAAGATGCGGAACCCGCGGTTGACGTTGCCGATGATCAGCTTGCGGTACTTTTTCAGCTCCTCCGGGTCGCGGAACCGCTCCTTGTCGACCTCGCGGTATTCCGGGTTGTAGCTTGGGTCGTCGCTGCCGACCAGCTTCGCGGGGGTGTGTCTCGAGACCACCCAGGTCGGATCCCGCTGGAAGCACGTCACTTTGGTGCCCTCCAGCTTGGCCATCTCCGGCAGGATCTGGATGGCGCTGCTTCCGTTGCCGATCAGGCCGATTCGTTTGTTGCGGTAGTCGTAGTCGTGGTTCCAGCCGGCGCTGTGCACCTTGAGGCCCTTGAAGGTGTGCAAGCCTGCAATGTCGGGCCATTTCCAGTGACTGAGAATCCCTCTGGCGGAGATCAGGACGTCGGCCCACTCGGTCCGATGGCCCTTGTCCTTGTGCCGCACCTCGAGCCTCCATTGGGCCCTGTCCTCGTTCCATTCGGCATGCTCGACCGTGGTGTTGAACTGGACGTCCCGATCCAGCTTCCACTCCGCGACCGTCTTCTGGAAGTACTCCTTGATCTCCGGGCCCGTCGAGTAGAAGTGCGACCACTCCGGGTTCGGGGCAAAGGGGAAGACATAGATGTGGCTCGGCACGTCACATTGCACGCCCGGGTAGCTGTTTGCGATCCAGGTGCCGCCCGCGTTGGATTTGCTCTCGAAGATGGTGTGGTCGACCAGCGTGGCAAACTCTTTGGCGTACGTGTATTGTAGCTTGTGCGCGAAGATCATGCCCGAGTAGCCGGCACCAATGGTCACGACGCGAAGTCTCTTGCTGGGCGTAAAAGCTGGGACATTATGCATTGGTATCGTGATTGAGTCGTGGGCATGGGACTGCCCATTACTTGTAGCGACATCCGCGGTCCTGGGCGTTGAGCCGTCCTTGCTTTCATCTTGCTTGCCCATGGCGGGCACTGGCGGGAGGCTCGTAGTGATTTCGCCAATGGAACCCATGCTGTACGTTGTATCGACTCTTGCACTGATAGTCAAGCAATCTCAGTACTGAACTTGAGGAGTACCCGAGGCGAATGTCCTCAAATAAAACGCCATATCCAAAGCGTGTCATTCTGCCGAATTGCCGACCTACCGGTGGCGGTGTTGGAGAAGTTGCGGAGGTTCTGCCGTGGTTCAATGTATGATTGTGTGAGACGAGAGTCGCGGTTGGAGAACTAACGAGTCTCGGTTGTGTGCCTTGCAGTGAAGCGGCAATGAGTGTTCATCCTTTGCCGTGGTTGTTCGTTACAGCAGAGCACTACTACTTGCAAATGCGAATGAGCCGATATACGTCAAATAAGATGAAATACCCGTCCTCCATCTATCCTTGGACTCAGCTTCCGTGGCCTTGACGGACCGTGTGCGATTCATATGGAAGAAAAGTGACGTCCGTCCTCTATCCTGTTTTAGATGCCCCATCGGCATCAGCGGCCGCAGGGGGGGCCAGCGAAATGAGCCAGTCAGGCCAGCAGGCTCCTGTCAGATTCCACTTGGGGGCAGGGAATCATATTATGGAATCGACCCAAATTTCTTGAAACAGAAGAGAAACGGGAATATGCGGTTGGTTACAAGTAATAGTAGAAATATGATAGAAGGGCATGAAACGTACTTCTTGCTGACCGCACCAATATCTGGTCCTTCCATGGTACACGGTGTCAGGGGTAGATTATGAATCAATAATGCAAAGCGTATTCCTTCATGACAGAGTCTGGTTATGCCACTCACCATCAGAACAAATATAAGTCGAAAGTCACGGCCATTCCCCGCCGTGCTTGCTTCCTCAGAGGGCCTTCTGCAGTATTTGTAAGTCGACATAGGCTTCAGGCTCTCTGCCTTCTCTGCTACATCGACAACTCGCACTTACTCTTTGCTGGACCCTGTCAGAGGCGTCATTGTCAAGCATTTGAACGAAACACAAGATGCCTCCCAGGAAACGCACTGTTCTCATAACGGGATGTTCTGACGGCGGTCTCGGTGCCGCCCTCGCACTGGCCTTTCACAAACATGGCGACCGCGTCTTTGCAACGGCACGCATTCCCTCGAAAATGTCATCGTTGCAAGCCATTGGCATCGAAACTCTGCCCTTGGATGTCCTCTCCGAAGACTCCATCAGGTCTTGCGTGGAGAAAGTGTCATCTTTGACAGACGGCTCATTGGACATGTTGGTCAATAACGCCGGGGCCGGATTGAACATGCCAGTCCTTGATGTTTCGATCGCTGAGATTGAAAGGCAGTTCGAAATCAATGTATTCAGCGCCATCCGGATGATACAGCTGTTTTTCCCGCTGCTGCGCAATTCAACGGCAGAGCACAAGATGATTGTGAACAATAGCTCCTGTGGTTCGGTTCTAGCCCTGCCGTTCGTGGGACCATACTCGGCTTCAAAAGCTGCCCTCGCCAGTTTTAGCGAGACAATGCGGCTTGAAATGCAAGCATTCGGAATCAAGGTCATTGATTTACGGACCGCAGGCGTGAGGTCCAAATTCTGGGCCAACGTCAATGACGAAATGAGATCTAGTTTACCAGAGAAGAGCCCCTACACGCCGGGCAAGGACATTGTGGAAAAGTTTCTTGCTCAAGGTCCGGACGTAAGTCTCATGGATGCGGACGTCTGGGCCAACAAAGTGGTGAGGGATTTATCCAAGCGTGGCGGAAAGGGGGCCCCGCATCAAATCTGGAGGGGACAAGGAGCGACGTTTGCATGGTTCGGAACAAAGGTATTGCCCGTGGGATGGCTGGATGTATTCGTGAAGAAGCTTACGGGGCTGGATGTTGTGGAGGCGAGAATAAAAGGGGAGAAGGAAAAGGTGGTATGAAGGCTCGCTGAGCAGTTCGTTCCGTTGGTAACCGGTCCCTCCAGTGCTTAACGACAGAAATAGCGTTCCAGACCTCACAGGAGACTACTTGTCTGAGGTCGATATCGCTTGCGCTTCACCATTTGCTCTTGTATATGTGGGTTCACTCAGCCACAGTCAAAGAAAGAATTCTGGTCTTGTGATGTTTACCGCGGCAGCGAAAATCATGTGGTAATTGAACTAGCGAGAGCGGCTTGGCCAGATAGAGGGCGTCGGGAGGAAAGGGGGTGGCTTTGCCATGAGATGAGTCTGCAAATGCCTCGGATGTTCTCAATCCGCGATGGTGACATGACAATCCAGGCTGGAGACGACATCAAATGCCCAAAGAGGAGTATGAGCCATGGTGGATGGAGGGTACAATTTCGAGCGACGGGAAGAGGAGCCAGACTTCTATTCGGTGCAATTTACTGTGTAGAACCAGCTACTCAGTGATCGCGAGGTGGTTAGAGGATCGGGTCGCTACCATGCTGTAATTCGTCCTCATCTGTGCGTGCAGTCAATGTCAACATCAATGAGGATAGAGAGCGACATAGATGTCCTTGACATTGCAGGGAGTTGAGACGCGTCGAATTGGGCTCTGTAGCTGGGGCCAGCGGTATACAGACTCCAGCCACACAATGTAGCGACCAAAGTAAAACATTGCAGAAAGTGTCACCAGTAGGGTGGTACAGAGTGTTTGGGACAGATCTCGGGACGCTCTGAAGGGTGTGATCTCCCTGCACGGTCATGCAGTCCATGCAGTCCGCATGATGCAGCTTCCGAGCAATGGTCTTCGTCCTCATCACACGGCTGCATAGGGAAGGCGGCCGCAAAGTGCTAATGATGGGTGGGAATACGAGGTGCAGCTGCATGGGCATCCGCATCTCCATCCACAACGCCATCTCCACCACGGGACTTCTGCTCGTACAGCCATGCGGTATGAATGCGCGCTCACGGCTCCCGGTCACGGGTATCTTGGTTCGGGTGTCGGTTCGAAACCTTGTAGAGCTGAATCATAGAAGTGTGACGATGGTGACGGCGGAAGCTGCGGACAGGTGGTGGATACACTGTGCGCTGATGATACTGCACGAAGTACCGAGTAGTGTGAAAAATGAACGAAGCGAGCTGGTGGTGGATGGGAAACGTTGAAAATATCTCACTTGGGATGGTGGTGCCCACAATGCCCATCTAGCAGCATCTGGCATCTAGCATCTTGCATCTGGAAGACTCGGCACTTCGGGGGCCAAAAAGGAAGTTGGGGGGAAATGCTAGAAGCTTGGAGCATGGGAGCTTGGGAGCTTGGGACAAGCGAAGCACGCGAGGAATAGGGCGAGGACGAGCGACATGAATGGGCAACAGTGGGTGGCCGAACTGCCGGAAAGGGCAGGCCTGGTTGCTGGTTTAGGCGCTGGTGCCGCCTGCCAACAGACCCACTGGCCCCGATCGGGGCTTCTCGGCCGTTGCCCAATTACCTGCTCGCAGTGCTCGGAGCACCTACCACCTACCACCTACAACTTACCTAGGTACCCTTCCATTGGGCACTGGATTTCACGGTAGGCTCCTTTGGTTAACATACAGCAGGCATGCTCGCATCTGTCCACTGCGGGCTGCAACAGTCACAGTCCCAAGTCCCGACGACAAGTGATCTCTTCAAGCACTGCCCTACTCCGTCCGCAATAACCAGAGCTTGAGAGGAATTAGAAAGCCAAGTGGTCACACTGCCTATGGGGTCAAGGAATCATTTGAAAGGACCCTCCAGCACTAGTAGCTACCTAGCCTGTCCCTACATGGATCACTGCTACCTATAGCTACTCCATGCTGTGTCGAACCGCTAACTGATGATTTGGGCAGGGATCGGCGTCGCCGAGTCTTATGTACAAGGACAGCTTCCCCGCAAGCCCCCTCCCAAAAAAGTGACCAAAAAGCAGAAGGGGCATGGCCCATGGCATCATAAGACCAAAACGCATTCTGACCGGACAAGCTGGCCATGAAACAGGCCATTGGAAGCGTCAAGTCACACTCAATAATCCACAATGCTCCCGAGTTCGGCTGTTCTTGCCTGGTCCCAGGTGACGGCTCATTCCCAACTAGGTACGAGTATGGCCGTGTGTGTTCTGTGAGTCCTCTATATCCCAAACTCTACCTAGGTATGTTTCCTCCTGGAGATATCTTCTCCTAAGTCCATAAGTCGTCCGTAGCGTCATGCAGCCATCGTAAAGACAAAGAGTGCAAAGGTACAAAGTACCACATGGCCACTTGGGTCGCTCGTCCCCTATCCTAGAGACCACCAAGACCAAAAATGAAAATATTAATCTTGCTTTTGAGTCTGGGCCACAGCCACGATGCGAGTGCCAGACTCACTGTTTCCCAGCTAGCCCCCCGGGCAGTCCAGCCGCCACCAATTTTTTCCCACCCTTTCCCGCACTATGCCGCACATCACAGCGCTTGCACTGCCTGGTGAGGTCACGCCCAGCGTTCAGAAAGTAGAAAGCCATTGATCGACAATGACGCAAGTATTAGACGAGAGTATTAGGTTTCAGGGTAGCAGGCTCGCAGGGTAGACTCAGGTTGGAACAGAAACGCAGGCCGAACAAGACTTCTGGATAGCCCGAGAAAACCAGAGGCTAGCAACTGAGTAGTAGCTGGACCCCCGTTCACCTCTGCATCCGAATCCATCCCAGCATGCGTTCCAGGACCGGGTCCTCGTCAAGCCAATAGCCCTTTCGTCGGTCTGCATTGCGAAGATCTCGGTGAACATGGTCATCCGTGATTTCGCTGAGTTCCTAAAATCAGAGACAAGATCAGCTGTCTTCTTTTTGACCCCTTTTTTTCTCTCTCTTTCGGGTATGTTGGGGTGCCACATTATTGCAATGAGCGCCGTGCGTTGTCGATCATTTCCTCCTCTGGCCCTTGTAAACCACATGGCTTCACTAGCCAAGCTAAGGGAATAACGGTACAACGGTGTGGAGAAGTGCGTCGATCGCGTAGAATCTATTCAGATACGAAATTGGAACGTACCTGGCGAAGTCTCTGATCAATTGATCGCAGCCCGTTGGCATGTCTGGCGCCTGGTTTCTCGCCGCGCAACAGTTGAGTGCGCGCCTGCACCCAACGCATTGCGGCAGATCCTCGCAGATAGATCTTGTGAGCCTGAAACCTTCTCGTAGAGGCATCGAGGATAATTCTGGTCGCTTTGTTAGCATATTTTCTTCCCGTGGCGCCTGCAGGATCTTGTCGCACCTTTGTAGAGACGCCTTCTGCACCTCGGTCTCCGGGATGCTGCCAGACTGGAGCCCAAGATTGCCCGGATTGAAGTGCCCAGCTAGAACCGCTTGCGATTCGGCGGCGCACTGTCTGAGGACCACGTAGCCATCGAGGTAGTATGATTCCTGGTTTGGAGGATTGGCCTCGCTGCGTGTGATGAGCGAGTTGATGTGGATTTGCAACGTTCGGAAGTCGTTCATGATCTCCATGACGCGCATTGCGCGGGCTTCGTTGACTGCAATGACAGTTAGCCAGAGTGATCACCGTCGGGGCGCTTCTCGCATGTGTAAGGCGAGCAATTACGGTCAGACGCACGTCCATCAGCCATTGCGAAAGGCGAGCTGGCCAAATCAAGTGAGGTTTGGTGGTCGACAAGCAGTGGCTCAAAGGACGGCGAAGGTTCAAGCGCTTTTCTCTTCGCTTCGGGCTGGTGATGGTGCTTCGCAGCCAAGTCAGGAGTTTGCACAGGAAGGAGGACGACGTCTCGGACCTTTGGCTCAGCCTTCTGGTCAAGTTGTCGGATAGATGAAGCCTGAGGAGAGGAAAGCAACTTGGATCGCTGCGAGGAAAGCATTCTTCTTAAAGTCGACGGGTGTTCAGCGTTCACCGATGTCATCTACAGCTTGAGATCAAGAAGGACACTGCCCCGAACGGATAGAGACGCGCGCCGAGGAGGGTTTGCGGACTCAATCTTGTGGCTTCAACGACGTCAACCAGTCAGGAGGATAGAAGCGGTCATCAAGATAGGGGACCGGGCCGTAGCGTCATGGGAAAATGGAGCAGGCCTCCCAGCTGTATGAGAAATCCAACAGAAGAAGATGTTAGCAACGGTGAAGCTGGAGGCAAGTTTCACAGCACTAAGCTGGGGCAGGCAGAGCAGGTTCAATGAGGTAGAGGAGAATAGAGACAAGCACCAAAACGGTCGACACGGCTGTAAACGGCGACCACAACGCTTGGATCGATACGCAATGACTATTGGACACTGCCACAGTCGCAGAACATGTCGGAATGATGCAGCTATGGCGGTGGATCAGTCGAGGCTCTGCTGTAGATTCCGGCCGGATGCTGTCTTGATCAGCAGGCGGCTTGCAAGCCACGGGGTCGAGCGAGTTCTGGATCATTGATGATGACTGGACCGATGGAGACCTGGGTGCGGGCAACATGGAAATCGTAGACGAGGCGTTGGAAATGACCATGTGCAGGACAAGTTAGACACGTTAGGGTACTGAGGAATCGCCGTCAAGGGTGGAGACGTTGTTTGGCCCAGAGACTCAGAGAGAAGTGTTTGTATGAGTGGAGAGCGAAGAAGCGGTAGACAGTACTAGACAGGCTTGCAAACAGGCGAGTTTGGATACCCCCTGGCACCCACCTGGTCCCCCACCAATCATGCTACAAGTCTGCGGCTAGGCTAGTCCTTGGGGGGCCCCCTTCCCAAAGGATTGGGTTTAGGTAGCATGCCAAACTCAACGTGGGCACTCAGGTCAACGGTTAAGCTTCCCCACCATGACCCAAACCAGGCAGCTGAGCAGAAATGGCGTCCATGGGCGATGCCTGCGAGAAAAAGAGGCTGCCCACGCTGCCCTCTTGCGGCAGGAACACGCCCAGGGCACGCCCACTGTACGCCCACTGTACGCCCAGGGCACGCACATGGCGTTGCGCACGGTTGCTGCATGCTGCAAGCTGAAAACTCTTCTGCCTCCATCCACGCCCGTCTACTGGTCCACTTCTCTATTTTCATCATCCGCCAACACCTCGCTTCTGCAAACATGCAGGGGTCTTTTTCGCGCACCGTTCTCTGGCGCAGTGTTAGAGATCCTTACGGCGGCGGCGCACCCCAAACGACGTGAGAACACGGCTACTCCATGGTGATTGAGTCGGCGGCTTGAACTTCCAGCGCTCCAAGTCGCACACACACCATCTCAGCAACACGAGACGCACGACGCACGGCGCACGTCAACCACGGCACGCCGAATGCACAGCTCCTGGAGCAATGGTTTTTCCATTTCCTCACCTCTATTCCAGCCCTCGCCGAGCCACAGGCAAGCCACAACTCTGTAAGACCGGCTGTGCTGACTACCTTCCCAAGTCCATCGCATATACGCGGCAATATGAATGAGGCTGGCACAAGGTTCGTCCACGCCGTGGACCTGAGAACTCGCCTGACACTCTAGTGGCAGTCACTCAGTCAAGAGCCGGATCCACAATGATCCGTTCCAGGAGAAAGCCCCGTCGAAGTTTAGCAGCAAAAGACTCGACAAGTCCTCTACGCCAACCATGACGTGCAACCAGCATCATCTCGTATCAGCTCCAAGAGGCTGCTGAACGTGACCCGACCAATAGTCCCCAGATTCACTCCATGGCTCTAATTTTCCGTGTGGACAAGCTGAACGCATACCGATCCCTGTCCAGCGTGGTTGCCGACATAGTCGTCATTCTCCGTCCCAAGGAATATGATACACTGTGCCCTCTGGTTCGGTGAAGACAGAGATAGCTCAATCTCGCTCCGCAATGGCCTGGAGACGTTCCTCAATCTCGTCTTCTGTTAACGTCCTGAACTCATTATCCGTGCCTTCGGTACCGTCAGCCTTCGGTCCACCCACGATGCCAATCTCCAATTCGCCCTTCTTGAAGTCGACACTCAGGACGGTGCTGAGAGTGCTGATGCCTAGCTCGACCACTTCTTCCCAGCTGCCGGGAGCATAATCCTTGTTCTTCAGCTTCTTCTCCAGATGATTGAGTGCCTCTTGTTGCTTGGGTCCAGACGCCGTCGCTTTGTATCCGACATAATAGCCTGCCGGATCACATTTGTAAAGTTGGGGTCCATACTCGTCGTCAACTGAGACCAATGTCGTCGCTACACCCAATGGCCGCATGTACGCCTGAAACAAACAATTGAATTAGCCAGGCTCTCGCACCTCCTTTTCAAGTGTTTTACCACGCACCCGTTGGGTATAGACTTGATTGATGTTTGCCAATCGTTTTGCAAGCACATCACACGGCATTTCATATCCATTTCTGTATCTGAATTCTGCAGCTTCCCCTCGAGCTCGATCGACGGAGGCGCGAGCATCAGCTATGGAGCCGGTCATGACACAACCAATGGAGGGAGAGATCTTGAAGACGTGCGAGACCGAGGAGGGGTCAATTAATTTGTCCTACCCCCGGAGTAAGCAAGTAGAATAGGTTGCGGCTCAAATTTGGCATGATTTTGTTCCATACCGGCACCTTCTTTTGCGACAGCACAACGGCGCATGCTTTCCCCCTGACTCCCACTGATGTAATATTGGCTGCAGTGATTGCTTTGAACGCATATTCTGAGTATAGATGTAAGTATTCCTGGTATTGATCTTATTTCCGGCGACGGGAGTTGGGAGTTGGAAGGTTTGTCCATTTACTGCGGCCAGGAGTGCGTCGCAACTTGGACTTCAAGGGTGTCCAAACCACTGGGGAACGTACCGACTTGATATAATCGCCCTTGATCTGAGAAGATGGTGATGTGTCGATCATAACCCGCGGAGCCTGACGAGGAGACTATCAGCTCGGTGTGCCCGATACAGCTTCAAGGACCAACCACGTCAAACATGTACGAACCTGACATCTTGACCTCCTTTGACCGAGGTGCAATAAACCAATGATGTAGTGAGACACAGCTGGAAGCGTCGACCGAGGGATAAAGCTCGATTGAGAGGAGCAACGTGGTGAGTACTTGAGTTGAACTTTTGACGAGAGATGATGTTCGCAACTTGAGGCCTGCATGGAATATGGGGTTACGAAACGCGCAAGTGTCGCGATGCCTACTGCGAGTGGCTCTTCCACTAGCCACCACGATCGCCCCCACAAAAAATCATGCACCGCCACTCGTGGCACTGAACAGAAGTCCTCCGTAGAATAAAATTCATTTATTGGTCTCAAATATGAAACTTCAGCTTCCATGGGCAGTCGACGACCTTTCTGAATGGCCTGGACCAGGATATTGATAAGCATTTCGGCTGAAAGATACCTCGGATAATTCGGGGGCCACGATTTCACCACGAAAGAACCAGCATGTCTCTGCCTGGAATTCCAGCTTGGAAGAGACTCGGACTGAAACTGAAATATGCGAACGAAAACTCGGATTCGCCAACGAGCAATGGTATTGCTCCGCCAGCGCACCAAGCTGGTCAGGGCTCACTGAAGGATACCCAGCCGTCCTCATCAGAGCCTCCAAGGAAGAAGCAAAGGACGGTTCCCAAATCCAGGGAGGCGATCGAGTCACCAATACGCAATCTGAACTTGACGTCTGACACTGCCAAAGGCAGAGAGGAGCAGCCAGACAAGAAACTTAAGAAGCGTGTTTCATTCTCTGCCGACGTAAAACCTTCTCCATCCACAAGAAGTCTATCACCTGTCCCGGATGACTCCAAGGCGCAAAGGACCCCAGCGGAGATGAAGAAAGCCAAAAAGGCTCGATCAAAAGCAGCCCAGCCACTTGTGCCCAAGTCTAACGCTGTATTGGAATATCTCGATCAATATCACACGGCAAGGTCGAAATGGAAATTCAACAAGAACCGAGAGACGTGGATGTTGAAACACATTTTCTCAGAAAATGATATCCCACGGGAATTCAATCTACCTCTCGGGAGGTACATCTATGGATTGCAAGGTGCTGGAGCCCGTGACAGATTGAAAACGCAGTGCATGGCGTCATTAGAGAAAGGAGAAGGTAATCAAACCGGGAGCGACAGGAATGGCAGCATTGCAGGCGAAGAAGAGAATGGTGAATATCTTCGACGATTCAAGGACGATTTGGCAAGTCCTCCATCTTCGAATTTCGCTGCTGCAGGGGACACCTCTGCAGACGCAGAATACCAATCCTGGATTGAGAGACAACCACGCCCAAGGATCTTACTCTGGGCACTTGGCTTTGACACTAACGCCCTAACCGCGACCAATGGAACTACCGAGAAGGTCAAGAAGAGGAAGAACAGAACCGTGGTTGTCGACTATGACAGCTCCAGCTCGAGTTCTAGCGACAGTGATAGTGACAGTGGGAGTGAGAATGAGAGCAAAAAGAGTGACGCGAATTCTCAAAGCCACACCGGGATATCAAACGGGGCCGAGCCTGAAGAGGAGACCTCGAGCAGTGGCAGCGATGAAGACAGCAGTGGTGAGAGCGACTCGAGTACCGATGACGCCAGTGAGGTCTAATAATTGAGGTGCGTACAAGGAGGCCGCGAGTGTATCTTCCAAGGTTATCAACAAAATACATACCTAGGTACCTAAGGACTTACTCGTGTGCCCGTAGTACTTTCGACATGTCTTGCTGCCTGCGTTTTGTCCTGTTTGCGGTGTTTGCACGTTGCCACCAGATTCGGCGGGTGTCGCGGAGCAACGGTGAGTGGAGCATGTTTTAGCTGGACGACTGGGGGACTCGAGGTTACAAGTTCCCTGGTGCCTGGCGAAATGGAGGCGCAGTGGGCGTCATCACCCCCCATTCACTCTGCACAGCGCTCCTGGAGTCTGACAGCTTGCAACTCACGGGACCTGTTGGTGCGAAACAGTCCAGCCATCCACCATCAATCTATCTCTCTCCCAACCGACCACTTGCTTTTCTACCTTCTTCCTTATCATCGCCGCATCCCATCATTCATCAATTGACTTCCTTCCTTCTGTTTCTTTTATTAGCAATTGGTGGTCGTGACAATGAAGAACAGTCTTGTCATCGCAGCAGCAGCGCTGCTCGGTGCCGCCGATGCGGGCATGCATCGTATGAAGCTTCAGAAGGTGCCTTTGGCGGAGCAGCTGGTCAGTTAGATGCTGGAGTCTTATCTTCTGACCCGTCCTCTCTAACGTCCATCACAGAGCGCTGCCAACATTGGCGACCATATGCGTGCCCTTCGCCATAAATACACCCAGAAGCCGATGGGTGGTGCCAGCGAGGACATTTTCCGTGACACTTCAATCCGCCCTGACAGTCCCCACGATGTTCCAGTCGAGAACTTTCTGAATGCGCAATGTAAGCAATGCTACTCTCCATACATCTACAAGTACCCATCTAATGAGATGCAGATTTCAGTACCATTGCTCTTGGAACGCCACCGCAGGAGTTCAAGGTCGTCCTCGATACTGGCAGCTCCAACCTCTGGGTCCCTAGCACCCAGTGCGGTTCGATCGCCTGCTACCTCCATCAGAAGTACGATTCCTCAGCCTCGTCCACTTTTAAGAAGAATGGATCCGAATTCGGAATTCGCTATGGATCTGGAGAGGTGGCTGGCTTCATCTCTCAGGACCTCCTGCGCATCGGAGACCTCAAGATCAAGGATCAATTGTTTGGAGAGGTGACCAGCGAACCTGGTCTGGCCTTTGCCTTTGGCCGATTCGATGGCATCTTGGGTCTGGGCTACGATACCATCTCGGTCAACCACATTCCGCCCCCGTTCTACAACATGGTGGACCAAAAACTGCTTGACGAACCTGTCTTTGCATTCTACCTTGGCAACACGGAGGACGGCACCGAGTCCGAGGCCACTTTCGGCGGCATTGACAGCAACCATTACACAGGCAAGATGATCAAGATCCCCCTCCGACGGAAGGCTTACTGGGAGGTCAATCTCGACTCCATCACACTTGGCAAGGACTCGGCCGATCTTGACAACACGGGTGTCATTCTCGACACCGGCACCTCGCTGATTGCTCTTCCCAGCACTCTCGCAGAACTGCTCAACAAGGAGATTGGCGCCAAAAAGGGCTTCAATGGCCAATACACCGTCGAATGCGACAAGCGCGACTCGCTCCCAGATATCACCTTTACTCTTAGCGGGTATAACTTCTCCATCACAGCTCATGACTATATCCTTGAGGTTCAAGGCTCTTGCATCAGCAGCTTCATGGGCATGGACTTCCCAGCTCCTACCGGTCCTCTTGCTATTCTTGGTGACAGGTAAGCCATGTTCAACCAACACTTTCTCCCATTCATCAAGTGGCTTTGCGCTAATATGTATCCCCTTTAATAGCTTCTTGAGGAAATGGTATAGTGTTTATGACCTGGGCAACGACGCGGTTGCTCTGGCCAAGAGCAAGTAAAACTATTTTGTTGGATACGGGACGGTGCGCCAGATTGTCGCTGGAACCTTTGGGGTGATTGAACCTGAGAATATTTGTATCTATCCAAAGGTGGGATGGGGATGCATGTTTTCTTCTCACACCGACCAACTTAATCGTGTACATCAAGCACCTGTGGTCGAGTTCTGCTTGTAGGAACACGCAGGTCCTGGCGCTCTTATCAAAAGCGGTCTCATATACCCCATAGTCAATGGATGAAGCCAAATTGTCTCCCTTCAGACGGTCCAAAGCGCCCAAATCTGGTGATGTAGCTGGGCGAGGTGGAGTCTCGTGACCATCGGATGATCAGCTTCATTGGGTTCTTTGTCACTCTGTCCCCTGACGGCATATAGCGGGGCTGAAGCCGAGCGCCTTCTTGCATTGCTGAGGATTGATTGGCAGCGGCTAGCGTGGAGTGCGTGTTATAAAAGACAAGCTTGCCGGACCGGACAGTGGAATTCCCTGCCCGTTGGTTACTTGGTTACAGCGGTTACAGTGGTTACAGTGACGAAGCCGCAATTGAGCTGTATCGGAGCTCATCGAACCTGCAAACCCCATCCATTGATCCCTCGGAACATCAGCACCACAATCTGCTTAGCCAACCCCCCATTATCACTTTCTCCATCCCCCAAACCTCCAATTCGCGAAGATCGAGACCTCGCCGTCATTGGACCACTTGCGACACATCCTGCGTGTGCTCCCTCGTATTGACATCTTGCTCAGGTATTCGGCTGCGCACAGGTTCTCACTGAGCAATTTACAGCGTCTGTGCCGACACCTTTGCATATTTCACCCTTCACCCTGGCGAAGACTCCTATACTCCCATTCTCACGCCCCCTCTGAAAGGCGCGTTCCTCCTTCCCACCACCAGACCATCTAAATACAACTCTTCTCGCTTCAAGCTCCTCCGACGGCCGCCGCGGTACCAAAAGAGACCCCCGCCCGGGCTTCGTTGTGCGTATCTCGACCCTGACCACAAAGTCACCTACATGCCCCGATCAATGTCACAACTGCTTGCACCGCGCTCGGAATGCTATTACGACTACCCAAGAATCTCCACTACCCTCTCACAATCACAAAAGTCGAGAAGCGGGTCGGCGAGACTGTCGCTCGCAATGATGACCTATTTCTCTACTCCTACACCACCATAGTAAAAGAAGGCAGTCGTTATGATGAGGAAGAAAAAGAAGTGAACCGGAAGTTTGTGACCCACTTCCCTAGCACTCTCGAGGGTACAATCAAGGCCTGGAGGGTGTGGGAAGGGGACGTCTTAACCCATCCGTGAGTGCGCCACAGGACATGGTTGGAGCGTTTCACTTACTGGTGCGCAGTGTCGACATCTGTGAAATCGAAGAGGAGTGCCCGCACACAGTGCAGTTCCTTGGTATGTGCACTAACTGTGGCAAGGACATGACAACGTAAGTCTAGGGTCATCATTGAACTTGGAAAGCATGCGCTGAGGGTGTCCAAGTGTGCAGGCCGGCAGTGAAACCACCGATGCAGATCGCGCTCCTATTCGCATGGCCCACGATACACCTCACCTCACTATCAGCAAGGAAGAAGCAAGCCGGATAGACGAAGAAGCGAAGCGTCGCCTACTTTCATCACGCAAACTCTCTTTGGTGGTTGATCTCGATCAAACAATCATTCATGCTGCCGTAGACCCCACGATAGCGGAATGGCAAAAAGACAAGGACAATCCAAATTACGAAGCTGTCAAAGACGTCCGTGCCTTCCAACTGATCGATGACGGTCCAGGCATGAGAGGTTGTTGGTATTACATCAAACTTCGACCCGGGCTCGCCGAGTTCCTGGACCATATATCGCAACTCTACGAACTTCACATTTACACCATGGGAACACGTCAATATGCTCAGCAGATTGCCAATATTGTCGACCCGGATCGGAAATATTTTGGCGACCGCATTCTCAGTCGAGATGAGAGTGGCAGCATGATCGCCAAGAATCTGGAGAGACTGTTCCCTGTAGACACTAAAATGGTGGTTATTATCGATGATAGGGGCGATGTTTGGAAATGGAGTGCCAACTTGATTCGGGTCACTCCCTTTGACTTCTTTGTCGGTATCGGTGACATCAACTCAAGTTTCTTACCCAAGAAGGAGGAAATCCAAACAACGCCAAAACCAGAGCCCAGCAAACCCGAGGAAAAAAGCACAGAGAATGGCGAGCTTGGCGAGAATGGCCAACAGGAATCCAATGGCCTTGCCGAAGACGGAACATCAACCATACAAAATGGCACTTCAGCACTCGAACAGCTGATGGCTATGAGTGGCGGGGATGATCCTGCGGTACGAGAACTGCAGACGAAAGGCCAGGAAGAAATTATTGCGTTGCAATTGGAGGGCAAACCCCTTCTCAAGATGCAACTCCAGCAGGACCAGAAAGACGAAGCTGAAGCAGTTGCTAATGGCGAGGTAGCCGCGTCGCAATCCACGGAATCAGACTCGAGCGACTCGTCGGATTCCTCTGAGTCAAACTCTACGGGTCCAGCGAAACACAAAGCGCGCCACAGCATTTTGAAAAATGACGATGAAGAGTTGATTCACCTCGAGGCGACTCTTACCACTGTACACAACGCGTTCTTTGCCGAGTATGACCGAAAGCGGATGGGAGGTAAGGGCGGTCGAGTCGCAGAACTGACTGGCAAGCGTAAGGCGCCTCTGCCTTCCCAGGATGAGAGCGACGGCCAGTCCGTGGAATTGATGTTTGTGCCTGACATCAAGAAGGTGATGCCCGCCATGAAGCTGAGGGTCTTGTCGGGTGTCAGAATTGTCTTTAGTGGAGTGTTACCTCTGGGCACCGACATCCAAAACGCCGATATTAGTACTTGGGCTAAGACCTTTGGCGCCACCATCACGGACAAGGTCACCAGAGACGTCACTCACGTCATTGCAGCGCGGCCAGGTACTGCGAAGGTCAAGCAAGCGGTGAAACGTGGCATCAAGGTCGTCAGTACCGCTTGGTTGATCGAGTCTATGCAACGATGGCGCAGGTTGGACGAAAGACCGTACCTGCTCGATGGCGTCGGGCGGCAGAAACAGGAGATGTCTAGTGAGCTTGGCGACAACCTGGAAAAGTCAAGCGCTCCGCCCAATGATCTCCTTCTCAGTTCATCCGAAGGCGAGACAACCGGGTTAGACACGGAAGATGACCAACCCGCACGGAAGAGGCTGAAATTGGATACCATCAAAGATGAGAATACTTCGGCAGAGTCATTCGAGGACTTGGTTGATGATGGCAGTCCAATCACAATCAATCAAGACGAGTGGGCAGATATCGAGGCGGAGCTGAAAGAGTTCATGGGTAGCGATGCTGAGAGCGAGAGTGACACGGACTCGGTCAGCTCCGCCTTGAGCTTGCGGGACCGGCGCGGGGCCAAACGAAGAAGAGAAGACGGAGATAACGATAGGTCAACCGGCGATCTGGACACATCGGCGACGGTCAAGAGGAACGGCACGGGGAGCGCTCTGAGGCGGGTTGCCAATGTTGATAGCGAAGTCGAGCCAGAAGCGACACCTGAGGACCAAATCAGCCGGGAACAACGGGAGGTGGAAGAGGCGCAGGAATTGGAAGAAGAGGAAGAAGAAGACTCGGATGATGAATTGGCACGCGAGCTGGAGCGGGAGCTGGAAGAGGCTGATGATGAGGAAGAAAAACAAAGAGAAGCGGACTGAGGAACCGCATCCGATGTGGTGACTAATGAAAGGGCATCTGGCTTTCTGTGTGTGGCTCCTTTGATTGCGATTGTACGTTTTGACGACCCCATAGCGCGGCGTCTGGAAATGCAAATGGACACGGGCATGAAGATGTGCATGAGCATGAGCATGAGCATCATCAGCATCATCAGCATCAGCATGACTTGCATTGCACACGTGTCAGAGTAGACAGTCGAGTACACCAGGATAGCTTGATACTCGCTGCATACCATGGGTGTGGCATGGCTGAGAAAGGCCTTCTGACCACCGGGGGGTTGATAGGAGAAAAACAACAGATAAGGAACAGAGCTTAGTTGCCTGATCAGGCTCGATGTCTCATTGTCCTCGTATTCCTCGACAGGTTGTGGTTGACGGCGATATTTACATTGATTGACACTTTACATGGACGGTTGACGGGAGGTTGAGACCGAGACTGCGAGATGACGGGGAATAGGCCACGGTGACGGCTAAACGTAGCTCCGATTCAGTGGGCGGGCATTGCAGGCACCTACCTAGCAGGCTCCTAGCAGGCACCTAGCAGGCACCTAGCAGGGTTTGGTTATATGGTGCGACGAGGTAACGAGGTCCCTGCACAGTCAGTGCACATCCTGCGCACCTCTCTGCTCTCCCTGCTCTCGCTGCTCTCTCTGCTCTCCCTGCTCTCGCTGCTCTCTCTGCTCTCTCTTCTATATTACTGCACAGCAGATCACGCCTTCGGCTTCCTTCCATCTTCCACGGCCTGGACATTCAATCATCTTGAAGGCCCAGAAGCCTCCGGACTTGATCACCACAATCCAGACTCGTCATTCGAGCACCATGTCCGTCAACCATGGGGGCGAGGCCATCAACCCTCCAAAAGAGTCTGTGCTGCTGCAACCACGAGGATTCAAAAATATCTCACCGGCCAATGCCCGGATTGCAACACAGTCAGGATTCTCTCGCTGGCAAATGATGTTTCTGGGTCATAAACATTTCTAACTCTCTTGGGATATGCTCACTCCTTCGCCTGCTGTGGAACTGCCTCTTCTGGTTGAAGGCCTTCCCGCACTCTTACTACTCCCCGGCTTCTTGAACGCCTTTTCTTCCTGCCTCCGTGCTTTTCACATCCCATTGCTTGAGTCCTGCACAAAGATATTGGGCCTGCTCCGCATATCCAACGCCGGAAATTCAAGCCCTGCGAGACCCTGCATAGTGCTGCTCTGATTAATTGTCGCTTGGTGGTCCAGAGTCTCCGGAGTCGTCCACCGATCTGATACGTCTTCTTCCCCTCGCCTCTGCATGTCAGCCCTGTAACAAACACTGTCCGTCCTGTTCACTTTTGGCTCATCATCCTCAACCTCAACCTCCGATGGACAGACTCTGAAGCTGGCTGTCTGCTATAAACCCGGCTGCGGCACCCTCGTTCTCCGGTCCCTGAGTTTCGGGGAATGAAGGCACGATTAGCGGCCCTTGACGGACCACTCGAACACCAGTTTGCGAGATAGCATGTTCGCGCCGACACAATCCCATTCTGATGGTGCCCCAGAAATCTCCCATGGAGCGCATTATAAGGCTCCCAGGTCTTGGAGCAACTTGAGGAGATGGAGCACACAAAAGAATCCATCCAACAACGTGCGCGAACAGGAGCGGTCAAGCACCGGTTTGACCAGCGCGACGCTTACTGACAATTACAACCGCCATCACGTCGGTGCTACACCTCGGCAACGACGTGTTCCAACACTTCTCCTCAAACATGTCATTGTGTTTCTCGCCTTCTCTCTTCCGATCATTATTCTCGCCCTCGTAATCAAGATTCCAGAATGGTACGCCTTTTCGGCCGATTACTGGGTATCAAATTCCTTCACCCACTGCAACTTCAATGGACTGTTCACACCCTACGACAAGCCATCGATAAGCCTCTGGGACCCTTCCGGGTTCTTCTACATCACCGTCTCGTGGGGCAAGATGGCCTTCTCAACGGCGAAATTCATCGATATCGTGTGGGATATTGTCGTTGGGCGTGGAGGACAGGCTTTCCTTGCGGTGGTCACATTCAAGGTTTCATCACAGTATTTGGCCTTTGCAATGCGCGAAGCTCCCGTGTCTTACAATACATTCGAATCCCTCGCCTTTGTGCCTCCGGGCTTGATGAGGACAGGGCGCTTGGCCGCGGATTTGTTGACGAACCGGGGCTGGCGCGCGAGGTTGATTATTGTTTGGATTGTGTCAAGCTCTCTGTTCGTCCTCAGCTTCTCGAGTCTGGTCACGGCTATGTCAGGATACAGCAGCGATATCAGCGCGGTCATGCCAGATTATGACAACGAGTCCATTGCCTGGACAAATTTTCAAGTGGTTCAATTTGCCATTAACGACGCAGAACGTATTGGGCTGCCTGGACCGATGTATATTACGGTGGGGGATACCTGTGTTCAGCAGGGTTTTCTTAACGATGATGACGATGACGACGACGACGACGATGACGGTAGCAGCTACAGTGATAGCGGACTTCCATTCCCTGACAGGACTCCCGTTCGACGTGACAAGGACGATGAAACAGACAGCGGGAACTCGAGCCATGGCAAAGTGGATTGGAAGTACGTCCCAGCTAACTGTACAACGTTCTGGCATACTGTCCAGTATGTGAGCATGTATGGCCTCAATGGGAACAACCACTCCGAAAGCAACATTACCATAAATGGGCAGAAGCACACACTTGCCGCTCCAACCCTTAATATCACGACCTCATACTCGCCCGTCGCACTCTCCACGCTGACAACATACCTGAACACTTTCTCTGAATCAGCGCCGCCAGCTCCTGGAGCATTGTCATCCGTCTCACAGCTTACAGATTTCACCTTCTGGCTGTACCGTAACCAAACCTATCCTTTCTCCTACATCCTAGACAAAGCGACATGCCGATATTCGAGATGGCATAACTGGGGATTTTCATTCCTCTTCCTATTCATTACATCACTGCTACTTGCGCTTTGGGCAGTGGGGACCTATGCATTGTGGCTGTACACATATCTCAATAGTCCTCAGGACTGTGTTCCGGGCGAGGAAACCACGGGCGGCATCTACAAATCGAGTTGGACGCTCGTTGAGGCTATGAAGAGGGACGTGGGGCCAGGCGCCGTGACACCGGAAATGGAAGAGAGTGAGATCCGTGGCTTGGTGAGACGGCGGCCTGGACGAGTAATTCAAGGCGTGGGGAACATCAACAGGAGTGGCCCACTGATGCTAGGAGAGTCCGAGAAGGATGCTGCAGTCTCTCCTTCTCCGATAGCCCCCATGCAGAAAGCCCCCATGACGCGCTGGACGGCCTTCCGCACATGGTTGCCCCTACTAGCCCGCCTCAAACAGCGTCCTACTGACGGAACCTATTCACCGGCGAACAGTGTATTCGCACACGCAGACTCTACTTTCTCCTCGACCTCTCATCATCCGATTCTGCAGTCACCTGCTGCACCGGGGAGGACCATGACGATGACCTCGCGGACTTCGGGTCTCGCAACTCCTCAGGCAGACTCACCCGTGACCTTCGGCTTCTCCGCGGCCGCGGAGGCAGACATCATGGAAGGTTCCGGTGTTGTGTCTGGCATTGATCCGGTATCCGGCATCTCAGTAGGAACGGGTTCAAATGGGAGATCTCGCCCGAGACTGAGCTTAAGTCGAGTTATTCAGTCTGCGTCGTACGGGAACACTCCACGCACAGCGTCCGTCCTGTCTCCATTGTCTGGGGTGGCGGGCAAGTGGATTTACTCTCCTGAGCCGATGTCAGCGTCTGAAAATGCTTCAACGATGACGATATCTCCAATTCGCGAGGATGGAAAGAACAAGCCAGGTGAGGATGATGCGGTTAGGTGGAAGAACGATCTGGGTGACGACTGAGCACGTCGAGGCCCCTATGTTGAGCGTTTCCCTTCTGCAAGCCTTACTTTGGCGTCCCGCGTGGAAAATATTGGAACCTTGGTGCACAGTGTTATCGGCGGGCGCTAGTCGGCTTTTGATGGATGGACCTCATTTTGTTCCTCGCGCACACAACAAGATACCAAACAGAGGTCCTTGGAGTTTGGTTGACGAGTCTTCGAGGTCTGATCTCATATGTTAAAAGGTTAATGGGAATGTACGCACAGGGGCTCATGGCTGAGCGATGCCCCGAACCATGTCAGCGATGCGCCGCTGCGGGCAGATGTTATCTGGGATACTGCAGCTCTTTGTCGGATTTGCCTGTTATGTATGGAGTCGATCAGGATTCAAGGAGGGGGATCTGTGTTTATTCGAGATGCCAGCAGCCTGGTATTTTGACTGATTATGCACCGGACCAAGTTGGACTCAGGGTGTCTGACATTCAAAGAAGATCAAAACTAGTTCATGTATATTTATTCACAATTTGTTCCACTACGAATCCTTGAAGCGAGAAAGACTGTAAAAAAGCTGGTAAGTGGCGTAGATTTACATCAAACTGGCTCTGATGCCCCGTTGCGTCTCCCTGTTCTTCTATTGTAAGTAGCCAAGGCAAGCCCTTGGACTCTGCTCGAGAGAATCTGTTTTCGAAGCTGCGTTTCTCTATCGCAATCTTCTGGACTTATATCGCAGTCGGCGTCGCGGCTACCGACACCAAAAGCGGCGGCAAATTTAGTCCCCATGCAGGGCTTGAGGACTGCTTTGGCTTTTCACTCTTCCTCCATCAATGTCGATAATTACAGGTCATCTTGAAATGATCGTATGACAGAAAGGCAAGGTCTGGTTGAGGTTCTCTTTAAGGCCCAGAGAAATAGCCATGCCTGTATTCAAGACACCAAAAATATGTCTCGCCGTAAGTTCGTCAACTGGGTCATCCCTTGATCGGCTAGAAGAGCACAGCTCCCCAGCCCACAGTCATGCTTTCAGGATGTTGTTCGACCTTCAGCTCTGTGAGGAGGTTTGGAGGATATTCCCCCCTGCCAAATGCGATCCAAGGAGAAGGAGATGATCCGAAGCGGTTGGCCCCTTCTGGGGCATTCCGACTCCTCGTGTTGATCATTCCAGTCGCGCTGGCCGTCTCACACGGACCACCGAGCCTCTCCGAGTCTTTCACGATACTCTGTGCTTTTCTCATGAGCGCGGTACTAGTCCTTGTGCTTTCAGGTAAGTTATCGGATCGACCAAATAGGAGGAGACGTACGAGATGAATTGGAGGGTTCTCAGTGGCATCGCCCTAACCTGGCGTCTTTTTTCACCTGTCTCGTGTTTTGGCACGACGATCTCCATTGAGATCAGCTACTGTCCCGCGACATATACGAGCTCAAGCACCAGTAGCGGCGCATCGACATCCCCGACGTACGTTCTCCTCCAGATCATCGAGCCACAAAACTGACTGGTATTTAGTATTACACCTGGAGAACCAGTATATCTCACATTCTCCTTGGATGGCTCGACCGAATTCCTTAGCGACGATGGAACAGTCACGAATGACATACAGCAAGCCGCCACGTTTGCTATTTCAT
The DNA here is from genome assembly GCF_000836435.1 of Fonsecaea multimorphosa CBS 102226. NCBI lineage: Eukaryota > Fungi > Ascomycota > Eurotiomycetes > Chaetothyriales > Herpotrichiellaceae > Fonsecaea > Fonsecaea multimorphosa. Next base: position 680,141 of record NW_015971636.1, on the reverse strand, counting down.
CCGCCGGCCAGCTGATGAGCGGGAGCGACTATGTGTCGACCCCCGGAGATGTTTCATCGCAGCCATTCGCAGCCTCGCCCGACACACCGCTCATGAAGAGGTTGCCCCAGATTTTCACGCTCTGGTCCGTAAACGAGAACGACAACCTTGTCTGGACGAACGACGCGTTCGTTGGTGGGCAGGCTATCTTCTGTTTCTCTGGCTCGACACTGAATATCGTTTTTGATGGCGAACCGCCACAAGACTGTCCTGTTGTCCAAATCACTGTCATTCCCGCGGGAAGTTCGAATCCATCTTCGACTTCGTCGACAACAAACTTGGCCCAGACAAGCACAATGAGCACCTCGGCCGTGACCACGTCGATGGAATCCCCATTAACCACTTCGGCGTCAACATCTGGCAGTGTCATTTCCATGTCTACCACTGCCTCGGGGTCGGATTCATCAGTTTCTACTTCAGGCGCCTCAATGTCCTCTTCTTCGCCGACCGATGTAACCAGCTCGACATCAGGGCCTGAATCTTCCTCGAGCCCAGCAACTTTTTCGACAACGACTTCCGCATATCCAGCTCCGACCACCACCGGGACGCCGAACTGCTATGACCGCTCGCCATTTGACGGAACTGTCAACAATAACTACCTGATTCTGTGCGATACCGACCTTCCAGGCTTCGATCTTGAAGTAGTCCCGGCGTCTGATATCGCTGATTGCATTGCTGCATGCAACTCGTATCCTCCAGGGTCCCAGGGGCCTTGTGTTGCGGTAGAGTTTGATATCGTAAGGTTCCCCCTGCTCTAATTATTGCGCGAACTAAGGAGCTTTCAGCTTGCCAATACAGATCCCTGCCATCTCAAATTCAACATTAGCACTGTCAGCAGGGGAGCCGATTCATTTGCACAAGCAGCGATCCTTGTCAACCAGCCATATTCTCCCAGTGTTGTCTTCAACGACACAGGGATTTCTAGCAGTGAAACAAGCGCGACAGAGTCGTCAACAGTTGTCTCTGCAACCTCCACAACTACAAGCGATATAAACACTCTGACCAGCTCATCGCCAGTTCCATCAACCAGTCAGAGTACCTCTATTTCCGTTCCGTCTACCTCAAGCATGCAGCAGCTTCCCCCGACCACCACCTCCGATATTACCCAGTCCACTACTTCGTCAACAGTCGCAGAAACGACCAGCCAGGCGAGCCCCAGTTCCAGCTCTGCCAGCTCGTCAGGACCAAACACGGCCTCGACGAGCCAACAGCAGTCTAGCACCATGACCACCCCAAGCAGCTCTTTCGAATCTTCTTCCAGCTCAAATCCTCTTAGCTCCTCACCTGGTTCAAGTTCGCCGACCTCATCATCCACCTCGATCAGTACTACCCTCATATCCACTTCGCATCCAGGATCTTCAGGCGCAGCTACGACGAGTCAATTCAGCTCACAATCCAGTCCGTCACCTACGAGTACCTCGTTGGCCACTTCCTCCCCGAGAACCAGTGCAAGCACCACGGTCGCTCTCCTATCTACAACTGCAGCCTCGTATTGCTCGGCTACTCCAACAACGACCAATCTGTGCTCCACCTACAACCACCAAGCACTCAATGTTAACAGCGACGGCTACTGTTACGAGGTCGAGTGTGCCACAGGTCTGCAGGGAACTGTCTTAAACGGGAATTCCACGACAGCTACGTCGCTCAAGAATTGCGTTTCCTACTGCACAGAATACAACGTTGCACAGCCGTTTGGATGTGTGGGTGTTGGCTACCTTGGTTCGTCGAGTGGAAGCAGTCCCAACTGCCTTCTGCTGTCCAGCATAACTGGGACGGTCTCCAACGCGAACGTCGATAGTGCTCGTCTGCTTTATGCTGGATATCCATCGATCACCGATCCAATCTTCACAACTACGACTACCACCACACAGACTCCAGTGTCGTCGCCCACCTTGTCGTCTCTCGCTACATCGTCCTCTATATCCACATCTACAACATCATCCATTCCTACAAGTTGCGGGGTTGCTCCGACTGGATCGGCATCAGCATGCCCAGGCAGTTCCCCTGCTTGCTATTCCTACAATTTTCTCGGCAACATGGCCAACTTCGAGATCGAATGTGCTACGTCCTTTACGGGTTCAGTGGCGCAACCGCTGCTGGCATTCGACCTGCCAGACTGCATCAACCAGTGTCAGTATGCTAACGCCCTTCTGGCAAACAGTTGCCTCGGAGTGACATTCATAGTCTCGGACGTGAGTCAAGGGTCGACCAACAACTGTTACCCCTACTCTACCTTGACCTGTGCTACCCGGGGCAATGCCACTACTAACAGCGCCCGGATGCTTTATCCCGGGTATCCCCAAATGACGGATTATAATGACCCGACGTTCTTATGTAACGGTTCGACGGCAACGACGGCAACATCATCTACCACCGCCCTGGTGTCTTCGGCCACCCTGGCGTCTTCATCAAGCGCACCTGCTTCGCCGACAACAACGACTACTACAACAACAACGTATGTGGCACAAACGAGCAGCACGGTCTCCACATCTTCAACAACGGATCTTTCTCAAGCGACTTCCACGAACTTCCCGCTCGCATACCCTCAAGATCCAATCTGTAACAATAACCTCATGTCAACGTACGAAGGTAAGCAAGCAGAAGACCGCGTCTCCCAGCCCAATGTCGGCAGCTGACTATCTCTCAGGAGGGCAACTCTCAGTCAATCCGGCACAGGGTCGTTTGTATGATATCGAGTGTGCCGTATGTCTCCCATCCCTGCCGCTAGAGTTCCATTCGTCTGGTACTGACCAAGATACAAGTCCGATTATACCAATGCAGGCAATAACCCATTTGGAGCCACGACACAGCCGACCTACGACAGCTGCGCGAATCAATGTGACATTGCAGCTGGGCAGGGCACTGCATGCTATGCCTTTTCGTGGACGGCCAGTTCTGGCCTTTGCACCCTGTTCGGCCGAGTGAGCAACGGCGTCCAACTGACCACCAACATGACCAACACAGCCGGCATCCATTCGGGGAGGTGGCTTTCCACGACCGTAGGCAGCACCACAAGTTCCCAACCACTACAGCTGTACCTCGCCCGCCCCATCCCGTTCCCCGTAGGCCCGCTGGCCGCGAACTCCCAAACAACGCGCAACTACCCCGGCGGCACCAACACGTATTTCGACGGGTGGTCCGACGCCTCGCACGCCACCGTGCTCGACCTCTCCTCGCAATATCCCGGGATCCAGTGGAAGATCTTCGACCAAGTCGAGACGACCCTGTGGGTGACGGCGAATTTCTGGTTCACAAACACCCCCCTGGCAGTCACCGCCGCGACGCAGGCCCAATACAGCGTCAACTCGCGCAACAACGACACGTCGCCCCTGCTATTTCCCGCAGCCAACCTACCGGGTTACACGCTCGCGCCGTTCTGGTCGTACGGACACATCCTCGGCGCGTCGCAGCAGGGCATCTACTACCAAGTCGACCTCATCTCCCCGGGCCGGTACGGCATCTCCATCGAATGGTTCTTCAGCCACTACGGCGAGGACAACAACGTCTTCCACGCCGTCATGACCTACGACACCGGCTCCCCGGGTGTGTGGAGTACGTATTTTTTTGTCGCGGGTGCCTCCTCGGGCCAGTACGTCGACCAAGGCCTCAGACAGACCGTGGGCGGCCAGGGCAATCCCGATAGCCTGTCCCAGTATTTCACCTACTGCGCGGGACAGCAGAACTGTGTGACCCCCGGGGCGAAAATGACCATGGACACCACGCAGCTGGACATGTCCCAGGTCATGAATTATACGGCCGGCCTGTTTAATCCGGGCAGTTACGCCGTGGGTACGTGGACGTGGGCGACCAAGCCGTGTTGCTAGGCCTAGCTACCCAGGCTAGCTTACCCTAGCTGATCATTGAGATGGTTTTTTGTTTTCTTGAGATTCATTGAGACCTGGGTTTGGTGGTCGGGGGAGGCAGGGCGACCTAATTACCTCGACTCGAGTTGTGACTCCGTTTTTTCGGGATGGATAATTAATTACTCGTTGATTAAGACCGGGTATGACAATATTGTCGAGGCGAGGGGAATATTATCATCATATGTATTTCCATTTTTAGACCTTTTACGTCTCGTCCCTTTTCTATCCATTGACACTGATGTCCTTCTTTTCTTTCTTTCTCTCGCCCCCCTCCTCCTCCCTTTTTTCTGGGAAAATCGGACTGGATAATTCTAGCAAGAACAGGCCCTCTTGGGCCCCCTTGATTCGGGTTGGTTTTTTCCTCCCTTCTGGTCTGGTTTTATTTCCCTTGTAACTACCGAGTACATCACGTACTATGTAAGCGATAGTGGAGAAGAGAGGGAGGGAGAGGGTGGATTCTCCTAATCTATACATATAACCACTACGGCAGGTGGTCTACCCATTCCCCCAGACTTCGGTATATACAACACACTTGTTTCTGTTTCGCTCCGCTCAACAGGATCAACCACGTGCCATTCAGCAATCCGCTCTCCCCCACGTCCTCGGGAACGGAACGACCTCTCTCAAGTTGCTGACTCCCGTCATGTACGCCAGCAACCGGTCAAACCCCAGACCATAGCCCCCGTGTGGACTGCTCCCGTACCGTCGAAGGTCGGCGTACCACTTCATATTCCCTAACGTCTCCCCGGTTTCCAGAAACGGGTAATAGCCGTTGCCGTTGCCGTTGTCACCACCATTCGGCAACACCTCCGTCCTCCTCTTGATCAGCCCCTTCTGGCGCATGGACTGAATGAGATGTTCCAGTCGGTGTTCTCTGAGACTTCCCCCGACGACTTCGCAGTAGCCGAAAGGCAGCAAAAGGTCGAAGCAGGCTACGGTGTCCCCCTCGCTGGAGTCTGATTGAGTCGTGTCCTGGGGTGGAGGAGTCATTGCCGATGAGGGAAGCATGTAGAATGGTTTGAGGTCTTTCGGATAGTGCGTCACAAAAACTGGCCTGCCTTCTGCAAGATTGTCGACGATCCACCGTTCGTGCTCCAACTGCAATCCCTGCTTCCACTGAGGACGGTGAACGAAGAGGTTGCCACCACTCGATTCGTAAGCCTTCGTCAGCGCGTTCATGGCTGATGTGTAGTCGACTTCGTGCCACCTCCCATCAAGTCTATCCCAGCGAGCTTGCAGATCCACAAAGTCGCCATCCGTGGGTCGGTGTTTCTGGTCTGAGTAGTACTCCACCAGCTCCTTACCTGTGCGGTGTTCTTGAAGTGATTGCGCGAGACACGCCACCAGACTTCGCACCCGGGACAGCAGCTCTTGAAACGAAACATGTCGATGCTCAACCTCGAGCATATAAAACTCGGAAAGGTGCCGCGGGGTATCACTTTCTTCAGCACGGAAGGTGGGTGAAAATGCAAAGACATCCCCCTGCTCAGCAGCATGTGCCTCAAGATGTAGCTGTGACGACACAGTCAGGTATTTCGGTTCTCGGAAGTAGAGCTTTTCTTGTCCCTTGGATGTGTTTGGCGTTGTCCCCGGAAGCTGTTCATGGCTTTGCGGGGCTATCGTGAAAGCTTCCCCGGCACCTTCACAATCGGAAGAGGTTATGAGTGGCGGTAGGACTTGATAAACGGGGTCTGGTCGGTTGCAGAAATGCGACGTGATCGCGGAGATCAAGTGGCTGCGAGTCCGGTTGACAAGAGAGTGGAAGGCTGTGCGCATTCGAAGGTGAGGAACGGTTCGAAGAAAATCAGTCGACATGGATTGCTTCTGAATGGGGTTTTCCTATCGCCATGATCAGGACAGCAGCGCATCAAGGAGCATCCGGGGCACCTACTGAGGTGTTGCCATCACCGAGTGTTTCGATCTTCTCGACTTGCAGTTCATGGCTTTGTCCTGCTCCTTTGGAACGAATCCACTTCCCCACCAATGCCACATAGGCGCCGTTGGTAATGCTAGAAGTTTTGGTATCAGAACTCGTCCGTGCTCTTTTGAATGTGAATCCACGTACTCTTTCGCCAGCTGCGGGCCCGGGAATACTGCTTGGACGTTGGCGAGCGTAGATCCGTCGCCGATTCGGGCAAAGGTGACGTTTTTCTGCTTCCTGATACTGCGCACTAGGCCTGCGATTTTGATGGATTCGTCGGCTCGCAGTCCGTCGACGTACTCGGCGTCGGTCGAGAGTCTGGCGTGGCGGACAAGCGCCGGTGAGGTCCCTGTAGCCCCTGGGCTTTGACCATGCAGATATCGCACATGACAAGGGAACAGTCCAGGTCTGTGTCGAGTTCTCAGAATGTCAAGGGACGAACATCGAGGCAGGATCTCGTCTCCGAGATGCCATGGCGCCTTCAAGGCACGCCATAGCATCACGCAGAGGAGCAAGAGGCGCAGCCAGTAGCAGCAGCCGCAGAGTATCCGGAGATGCGAGAGATATCAATGGTGCTCCCAGGTCGCGTGAACAACCTCTGCAAGAATAGCGAAACGCGAGCTGGATCCGGGCGTCTTCGGAATTCGGCCAAAGTGTTTATCCGGCCGGACACCGACCGCAGCCTCGCCAACTCGCCAGACTCGCCAATATCATGGACGCGGGATCGTGTAAACGATTAAAAGTGCCACCGCTTGCTTCCTGTTGTCCCTTAATTGCTACTCCACAGTCCAAATCGCCACTCAGCCAACCAAACACACATCGGACACATCCTGCGACCCGGTGCGGCATCCGAGGTGGAACTTCTCTTCTAAACACGGAGCATCCTTGTGGCACGGAGTTTCCCAAACACGCAATATCCCAACATGTCCATTATCAGATGTGATTCTTGCTCGAGTGCCAAGCTCCCGCTCCTCCCTGCCTGGGCTATCAACACTTTCCAGATGCAGCATATTGGCCGACTTGCGCCCAGCTAGTCTCGCTGACAGACTGAGCATGCTCTCTATCAATTTATTATTACTGCGCGCAACCCCTGCTCCGGATCTTTGCCGCTCTGTCCTTTTGTCCCTGGTCTCCGTCGAAGATCATTCCCTTATGTCATGCTCTGACCGCAGCGACGGTGGCATGATGGTCCCCCAACTCCCGGGCCGTCAGCGACAAGACTGCTCCGGTGCTTTATATTGAGGCACCGACCAAGCATGACAGTCTGGTTTTTCGCTGTCTGCAAAGGTTTGGCCTCAGCCGTGTTCGTGAGACGTCTCAATATCTTGATCCCGTGAACAACAGCGAGCCATGGAGTCTCATCACCAAAGGCACCGTGGGTCATCTTGCCCAGCCTTGTATCAACAAGTACCCGACCATTTGAGAGACCAGAATGTACTCAATACCATGGAGTCTTTCGATTCATCCTCCGGCAGCACAAGCGAGGAAGCTAGTCCTGAGCCTTCGCCAGCCCCAGATTCGAGCGCCCTGGTTTTCCTTCAGGAATATCGCACTTTCCTCCTCACCCAGGTCCAGTCGACCACAGCAGCTCGGTGGTATCATGCACGGTCCAGACGCCACCGTCGCTGCGCTGGCTCTGGCCAGGAGCGTTGTCGCAGACAATCACGTCGAGGTATCCATTTCTTTAATAATACCCTCTACCATACCTGCCTCTGTGCGTACTGACCACAACAGGCGTCACAGTATCAGCAGCTTGGCAGCGTCCGTTTCTGAGCCGGCGCTTAGTCCCGCGACGACGTTCTTCCTCATACCGTCGACTGCGTAGTCACCGATCCACCTACGTATGCGATCTGCGGCTTCGCTCACGTCTTCTGGGGTGTCCTCCGTCTCATTTCTTCATTCCTACACACCAGCACCATCACCTTCGTGGGTGCTGATGGGGTGGGGCCCACAAGCAATAGCCAGATCCTGATGATATGTGGTACTCAGTTTGTGACTTACACACCCAGGCCGGAAGAGGGACGAGCAGTTCTGTGGGGATGATCCTGGATTTAAGCAAAATGTCCGCAATAAACTTGCTGAATTTGCGGCGCCATTTCTGCAAAACGTGACGGCGGCTACTTCAACATCAGCACAGCAGAGGAACTTGTAGTTGGACGATTTTTGTTGAGATTGCATTCGCATAGATGTGATGTCGATTCAGGTGTACCGCAGGGAAACTGTTCTCTTGTCAGAACCAGCCTGAGTGATGAGAACGGACTTACCGGATGTCAGTGATCGGTTCAACTTTGAGTGTCCGCCATCCGTCTGACCTGTTTCGGAACTTTGTATGCTATGCAATTCAACTTCGTTCCGCGAAAGGGTCCTTCCCTTTTCTTTTCCATTCGTCTTGGTTGTGCTCCTCGATGAATCAAACATCAAGCATACTCTTGACCACCTGAGGCGGCGACTGAAGGGAGTGGGTGGACGAAGCGGGCTGTGACCGACTGTCTTTGCTGTACTCGTACGGTGTTTCTCTCTGATACCTTGGGGGTGGCAGCAAACTTTCGGGCTCTGTAAACTGCGAGACTATGCCCAGAGTGTCGCCTTTTATCAACATCGAGCTGCCGGCCGACCTATTACTGTGTGCATTTTGTCTTGGTTTCAGGTGCCTGGCATCTTCTTCTTCCCGCCTGCGCCGCTGCCACCAAGCGTATCCACTTTCGTCCTGCTCTTCTGCTCGGTTCGTGTGCACCGCTTGAGAGACCTCTTCCAATGGAGGTCTTCGGGATGAAGTAGGCATTTTGAACACACCACTTGTTGATACGAAGCGATTCCGAGACCTGAACCACCAGGATGGCGGTCTGCGACTGTGGTGTTGACGAGATTGTTGCATGGCAGCAGCAGACCCTTCGCCCAATTCTTCGCCCCTTGATGCGCGCTGAGCTATCAATAACTTGTCTTCGTTTTCGTTTATGTATCCGTGGATATTGAGAAACACGAGTACGAAGAGAGCGGGTGCGTATCCGAGTCCGTACAACAAACCTACGCTTAAGTCACGGCGATATGGCGACAGTTCCCATACCCAAGATCCTACAAGCCCGTACGCAGTGCGCAAGGCAACAGCAATGATAGTTAGTAAGAGGGTGACGGGGATCTTGGTCTTGTGAGTCCTGCTCCCATAGCCCAAACGAAAGACAACAAGTCCAAGACAGGCTGTTGCGAGGATGGAAGCCGCTTTGAATCGAGCATCGAGCGCTGCAGGTCTAGCTGATTCGAGAGCTTGCGCCGGCGACCGTTGCCTCTGAGCAAATGACCAAGATCGTGGGATGAGCATGAAGAACACCAGGCAGTCAAAGGCGTAGAAGAGTAAGGGAAGGTAGAAGGTGGCCCTGTCGTGGAACGTATCAGCCGAAAACGTATACGATTGTGCCTCCTGGAATTGACGGTGGTTGAATGAGCTCCTAGCCTTCAAGTTAGAAAGGATGCCACTTCGTCTGGATTCTGGAAAGCACAGTAGTCGTGTTGTGCGGTTGTGCTCACCAGCTTCTCACAGCCTCCCAGACACAGGCCAGCAACACCGGAACCATCAGGGTCAGAAAGAAGCTTTGGAGGATCATGGGCGTGTTAATGATGTAGTCTCTGTCGACGTCGACAGCTGTAAAAGAGCCCAAGATGCCGCAAGCTGCCACGATCAAGGTCCAATACCACGGCCAGCGTCTACCGACAGGTTTCCACCCTCTTTCTCGGGGCAGGTACGCGCGGCCATGCTTCCTCAGGTTGATTGTCGAGAATAAAATCGTCAGGGCAAAGAGAGAGCCAAAGACAAGTCCGGTGATGCCTCGAGCCCCGATGGGATTTATAGGCGAGTAGCATGAGGTTGTGTTGGTGAACGTCCCATTCGCGAACACGATGGGCTTATGGACGCCGAACGCGAGAAAGCAGTGCGAGCCGTTCGAGAGCGTGCCATTGTGGTAAAGTGTGTAATGCCAGAACTGCAGAGCAGTCTCATTGAGAGCGACGCCGGTAATGAGAGTGATCGGGTTTGCTGAGGATGGCGCACCCAGCATATCAGCAACAGAGGCTTCGTCCTTTTGCCTCACAGGCTGCTGGGAGGTGATTTGGTCTCGCGGATCATTTGTGATTCACGCTCACTTTGACGCTTCAGATAACAGAAGACTTGCAACGATTTGAAAAATGCAGATGTTGACCTGAGGATAGAGAGGTGCCAACATGCCCAGTGGTCTGGTGGATCAGCTGCTGACTACGAGGTACCTAGGTACGAATTCCTTTCTTGAGGAGCATCTTTTCTCCGATTTCCATATGGAGCCGATATGCATCGATCAAATTCAATGAACTTGAAATGTACGGCACCAACCGAAACACCACTTTCATAGAGTACGATCTACCACTTGAGCCTCCAGCAACTACGTAGGATGCTACTCCACAAACATCTCGCAAATACAAGGTCATCAACCCTGCTTCTTCAGAGTCAGACCTGCTCCCTCCAAGTGGCCAGGACCTATCTGGCTCGGATCAGAAATCCTTCTTGAGAAAGAATAAGAAAAGCAACAACAACTTGGAAGTAAAAATAGAATCTTGCAATCATCAAAATTCGTGACCTCGTGCCCATCCTTGGAATCGATCGCGTATCCGCCGCCTCTTCCCTTTGGACCTGAACGCTAAATCCGATATGGCTGAAACACCAACTTTTCCCCCTGGACGTCCTGAAATGCAATTTAATGGTTCCCCTAGAATGAGCTCTCTTTCCATCTCAGACTTTGGCAAACACACGGTCCAGCTTGCTCAGGGCTCTCTTGTCCTCTCGAAATCCTAATTTCTCGCTGGGAATGTCTTGCGGTGGCGCCCCATTCTTTGTGCCACCCGGGCTCGTACTTCCTTGTCGGTCCACTTCGGCCTCGGGTTGACCTTTGGCTACGGGAGGTACATTCGTGTCAATGTTGTGTACGAGCGCGGTGATGGTAGGAGCCTGACTGGCACTGACTGTTGTGGTGTCGGAAGGTTGCGCCACAGAATGATTCTCATTCTTGGTATTGGCGCCGTTCGTTTGGGCATCGCCTCCATTGGCAGTGGCCGTCAGGCGCGGATCTATCTGTAGTCCAGAGCCAACATTTTCGTTGGACGTTTCAGGGCCTTGATAATTGACTGGCGGAGCAGGGCTAGACTGATATAATGGCGGTGGAGGCTGGCTGCCAGGGTAAGCGCTCAGCGGAGCCTGTGGCGAAGTCGTTGGTTGTAGAGGAAAAGGTGCTGACGGGCGCGAGTCCGAGTCTCTCAAAGGACGCTGATCGAAAGATGAAGGCGGTGCTTGGCTGAGAGGCAGAGGGTGTGGTGAAGGATATGGCGCCGCGGAATATGCGAGCGGGGGTAGGCCGGGCTGAAGAGCATAGGGCTGGAGGTAGTGCCCGGGGGGAGGCGTGTGCATGGGACTGATCGGGTAGATGTAGGCTGGATGAGGGATGTACCCCGGTGGAATATATGCTTGTGGGGGAGCAGGGCTGGGACGGTGATACCCTGGGGCGCCTGGAGTCACAACATATCCTGGAGCGCCCAGCATGGGCGATCGAGTGACGGCGGGAACCGTTGACTGATCGTTGATGGTCGATTCCGGATACATTCCTTTGGCTGGTTGAATGGACGCTAGGTTGGGATCGGTACTCGGTTGACGCAATACCTGCGAGGTTGGATGTGATCGGGAGTAGTAGCTGATGAGATGCAAGTGTTGTCCTGTGGAAGTGGTGATGCTGAACGACTGCTTCATCAGACCATCGGGCTTGTACCGATACCCATCAGGTCCTTCTTCGCCCTCGCCAGCCTGCGAAGGGTCATCTTGGCCATTTTCTGGTGTTTTGGTGCCTCGACTTGCTGGATTGGCATATGAGTTCCCTCCTCTTTTGCCTTCCATCTCCCGGTACGTCAAAAAGCTGCCCGAGACGCGGCTGGCGCTCCAACTCTTCCCATCTGTCCACCGCCGCATCCCCGCTTCACGCTCATCCCAAACAAAGACCGAGCCCGATCTGATCGATTGTCTCTCTTTCTCTGACAGTCTTCGCTGAACCCGAGGTAGGATGCCCAATCTGCAGGCCTCGAAGAGGATGATGGCGTCCGTCGGGGTTCGGACGAGACCGTTGTATGTCTCCATCGTCTGAATGATCTGGAAAACTTGCTTCAATTTCGCCCGAGGCAACTCGTTGTCCAAAGGTGCCTGTCGTCAGTTTGAATTGGTTTCGTTTCAATCGCGGCGGGCCGAATGCTCTCGCGCATAGGCTTCAGCTCGCCGCGCCCATTTGTTAAGATCCAGCGTGATCCCTTCTCCAAGTGGTTGACGCGATCCGTTCTTGCCCGACTTTCTTTCTCTTTGCGAGCCCAAAATAACAGCGCCTATTATCGTGGGTCGCGATACTGATCCGCCAGGTAGTTTCTGCACCCTGGACGGTTTTTCGAGCGGTTTTGGGGCTTGGGGAGGAAGCTGTAGGTAAACCGCTCAGTAGTTGGAGGATCGACAAAAGGATGAGTTGGAACCGAGGAGATGCTGGAAAGACAGGTTCCTAATAATGCAAATGGAAAGGCTCAATGGCAAGAGATCCGGCAAACTTAGACGAGTCTTGGGGGAACAGGCGTGGAGTTAAACGAGTATCCCGGTGGATGTCCAAGTGGGCTCGTCAACGGATATTACGAGGGCTGGGGTCTTGGGAAACTCAGAGTCTGGCACAGCCGGCAGCACCGATGCGTAAGAGCGAAGACAGCACCGTGAGAGAAGCAGTGAGGAATGAGCAGAGCAGACAAATAGAAGAAGTTCAAGCCGCAGTGTGGGAGGACTCTGGCCTCTGGGGTGGGCCCCCTTGGCTGGGCCCTGGAGCCTTGGGAGGAGGGAATCTACAGGTATGCCACTTCCGCAGTGGGTCAAGCCTGCAAACTAGGCTTATGCTTAACCCAGTGCCCGCAGCTCTAGCTGGAGACTGGCCAGTGACCGCCATTCATGACTGGGTCAGCGCCCAGCATTCGATCGCTGGGCACCGCAAGCGAGCTGGGCGACATTTCCGTAGGGGAGGGCGAGCCGGTCTGTCGATGCGCCGATAGCCGCGGGAGAGGACACTTCTGGCCATCAACCGATGACTCAATGGGAGCAAGAGGGCATCGCTCCAAGTGCGAAGTACTCGGTAGGAGTGTCTGGGTCAGATATACCTAGGTAAAGATGGAGGTCTATTTTTCTATTCCTTTTCCAAAACATTACGAGCAGGATCGTCATCTATCGGGGATCAGCGCCCTGGCCACCGAAAGGGAGATTGATCCTCAGCTCGTCTTGGGGTTTGTTCGCTTTGACGGCCAATAATTCACTGGTGGCCTCGCAATTTGGGGAATGCTCCTCCAAAGGTTGCCCACGGAATGATGGCCGTGGCATGACGCCCTGACGCCCTGGCAGAAAAGCCCAGCAGTGAGTCAAACGATGGCTTGGCATCAGGAAAGGTCCGGAAGCGAAGGGGGAGGACACCATGCCCTCCCTGTTCACCCGATGCGCACAACCATAACGAACACTCTGGGAGAAAATGCTGACACGAGGCGAGGGTTTTCTCACTCTGCTTACAACCCTGTTCCTTGCATGCTGAATTCTGCACTCAAGGCGGCCGACCTGACTCCCTATTTTCTTGCTCAATTCTTTTCTGCTCTTATGCAGCTCGGCAGGCAGCCAGCCACACATCCGACAAATAGAGACTTGGCATCGCGCTAGCTAAGGCGCCAACAGTCTTGGTGGCTCTTAGGCGCCTCTTGGTGTTCTTAGTTTTGACGACTCTCGTTTCAATTCGGAATCTGACTCGTCGCTGGGCGCCTGGGCATCTGCGTAATGTTGTGTCTCGGCGGATTGCCAGACGCCCTTTAGGCTTTGATGGAGTGCTTGGTTCGTTCCTGGGCAGGACCCAAGGACCCAAGGGCCCGAGACCCAGAGACCCAGAGGCCCCGAAGGCCCTTTTCCAACAAGAGTGATTCGGAGCAAATTCCACCCTCTCCCTTGGCCTGGTGAACCCCCTTCTCCGCTGACCTCTCGGTTTTGCTCCGGGCGCTCGTATGGACGCTACCCACCTAGCTGCTCATTGGTTCTGATTACGGCAACATTAGGTCCTTGTTCCAATTGCTGATGGCCGGGTCCAAAGGGTTCTTAGGCAGTAGGTGAGGCAAAAACCGCCCTGCGCCTGCGAGTTGGGTCCCAGGCAAGCCGTGCTGGGTCTTCTCCGCTTAGGCTTAAGCGTCTTGTTAAGCATGATTCAAGCCACCAAAGTCAAAGGGCGAAACGGGCCCAGATCAAGCAGTTTTGGTGCTAGCTCACGTCGCGTTGAACTTGGCACATCGGACCGGTAAATGATCAACTGACCAGTGAGAACGAGATTACGTTTTCTCTTCACTTTGTTTGCTGAGCAATATTAATTATCTCGTACCGAGTACACCAAGAGCACCAAATGGGTGCCAAAGGGAAAGGAGGGGGGCTTGCGTATGCAGTTGCGAGATTGGCACCAAGTGGGACTCTTTTACGTCCAGCTTCTTTCCCTCCGGGCTGACCGCATCTGTAGTATGCATCCTCACAATATCAACGAGATCGTGGCAACAGGCAAAGAGAGTATCCCGAAGTCCCTCCTACAACAACCTTGTCAGTCCTCTTAACCCTCATGAAATTCGGGTTCTCATTGCAGACGAGGAAAAAGAAACCCAAAAAAAGCAAGGAAAAATTCCACCATTCTTCATCTCTCCCGGTCGTCCGATGCATAACCGACCAACCACCCAAAAATCACCCCATTATTCGGCGTACCCTATCTTTTTCCCGGTAAGTGGAGTATCTAAAGTTAAGATGCCCAGTTACAGAAACAAGTTCCTCCATCTGGGAACCGTCCTGTTGGTAGCGTCCTTGTAGTGGCGATAGCGATGTGGAGAGCAGACAATAAACCACGTGGATCAACCAGAAAAAGACTGGCGGAAACCACACACGCACCCCACGTACTCGTACTCGTTTGGCGCAAACTTCTTAGCGCGCGCAGACTTGTCGTTCACCGCGCGGGCTGGGGCTATTCGAGCAACTCGCACCACTGCTGTTCGTACATACGGCTATCTTGTACAAGCCTACGGGTGGTCTACTCGTGGAAGGTACTTGCTTATACCTCTCGGCAATGGCAACAATATTCCAAGATGCCCGACTCAGTACATCGATAGCCCGGAAGATCTACTCTTCTCTTCCGTCTGCCTCTTCCACGAGACTGTTACAGCTCGAGCCAGGGTCGTACAACGACCGCCTCGAAGCTTCACTCGTTGTGGTGGATATTGAATCGCCCTTATGCTCCGAGTATGAATGCATATCCTACACGTGGGGTGACGAGACATCCCCCAACTCCATCAACGTTGATGGGAACGAGGTCCCCCTCCGACTGAATCTGGAACAAGCTCTCCGTCGCTTTCGCTCAGCGACTAAGTCCAGGCTGCTTTGGGTCGACGCAATCAGCATCCGACAGGACGATGCGGACGAGAAGGCCCAACAGGTGACAATGATCGGCGACGTTTTCCAAAACGCCACGCGCGTCCTGGCCTGGCTGGGCGAGCACGCTGACTCCAGCGAGAATCTCTTCGACATCTCCGAAGAAGCTGCGACGAGCCTGTTCGACCGCGACCGCGCCCAGTTCCGGCAAAAGTACGACACGCTGGCCCGGTTCATGGACCGTCGTTACTGGCATCGGACGTGGATCGTCGCTGAGATCGTCTGCGCCCGGGAGTTGGTGATATGCTGTGGGCCCGACCGGATCGCGTGGAGCCATCTGCTCAAGTACAAGTTCACCGACGTAATGCGATTCGACCAGGGCTGGACGAGAAGACTGACCAAGCTGGACGACGCGAGACAGGCCCACAGGTTTGCTCACAGCAACCACCCATCCCACATATCCGACGTGGAATGGGAGGGCCACCGCGAACTGCAGGGATATCTGTACGCGACGGAGAACACAGAGTGCCTCGAGCCGCGGGACACGATCTTCTCCCTCCGCGCCATCCTGCACAGCACGAGCATGCGCAACGCGATCCGTGTCGACTACACCATCCCCGTACCTGAGCTCTGCGCCGCCACCCTCAAGGCCGCGCTGGTCTCCTACGACAGCTCCCAAAACAACATTGCCGAGTTTCTTCTTCTGTCATACCAGCTCGACAAGAGCCTGGCAATGACCCTTCCCAAAAGACTCCAGCTGATCGACCTTCTCCTTGACGACCCGGAAGGCTTTGAGCCACCGGCACTCGCCATCGTGAGCGACATATTGTCCGACGGCGCGGCGGAGAAGTTCTTTGGGATCGAGTACGAGCCTTACGACGAGGAATGGAATTGGGAACAGAAGAGAGACCATGTTCTTTCGTGGCGCGACAAGGCCAGACGGACAGGGAAGTGGTCTGCCACCAGTTCGTGTAACGACAGCACAGGCTCAAGACTGAGGTAACCCCAGACCCCATGGTCAGTGGAACGCGGGCTGTACTTTCCTTCCTTCCTTTTTTTTGGCGCAGTCAAAAACCCCTCCCAATTCCTCGTCTACCTCCTCCTCTCGTTACATCTTCCCCTTTCGTTCTGTACCAGTGCCAAAAGTCGGCGCATTGGGATAACGACCGATACAAATTGTCCGGGGGGAAACTCAGGAGGTAGATCGGGATATGAGTCCAAGCTGGCAGCAACCTGGCAGTCAGTGAGTGGTTCGCGAGCACAGCGCACGCCGCTTGACCACCTCCCCTAACACGCAGAGACAGAGCTGGTAAGTCGGTGCTCGGCCATGCTCCTGGGCTGAGCTGCTGGTACTACCCAAGGGTCACAAAGCCTTGGATCTATCTCTCTATACCGGGTATTGGGTAGCTGAGTGAGTGAGTATAAATTCCCCGGGAGAGCAGTACTTCGGCGGTGCTGCTAGGCAAGGGGCGAAGAGGAAGAACCGCCCGCCTACATCGTCCAAACGGCTCGACAATGTGACAAGCACAGGAATCGAGCTTTTTCTCGAAATACCTGATTAGCTAATGATCATTCCGTCTCTCCCACCAGAGAAACCTCCAACGATCGCGGATGCAGCTAACCCATTCCACGCTTGAGCAGTGCTGTGTCTGGTCCACAGCACACATTAACCCTGTTCCCTGCAGCCTAAGCCATGTCAAATCAACGAGCACATCGGCTTCTAAAATCGAGTACGGTACAGTGTCACACTTCTTGACGATTTCTTCCCGCCCACCCTCCGTTTCCCGGTCGTTGTCCTACACACTCTCCTTCCTTCGCCTCACCTTGACGGTCGCAGTCATGGGCGGCACCAGACTCGTCCCGATCCATTGACTCGCAGGCCTCTCTTTCATGGGCTCAAATTCGTAATGCTGCACCATATACGCCAATAGCAACTTCAACTCATTTGCTGCGAAGAACCTTCCTGGGCAGGCATGTCTTCCGTGTCCGAACGGATGATATGTCGGAGAAGTACTGACAAAGGAAAGATTCGCTTTCCTAATGTACTCTTCTGTGGTTTTGGTATTGGATTTGTCGTTTAGAGTTTCTAGTGACTCTGCTGTCGATGATGCTCGTTCCGCAGAGAAACGGAAGGGATTATATGTCGCGGCATCAGGGTAATACTCTGGATCGTTGTGGACGCCATTGGTCGGAACAGCGACACAGCTGCCGAAAGGACATAATGTTCCATTAGGAGCAGTGACTCCCTCCGGCGCTACGACTTGGCGCAGCAGCCCGGCACCCAAGAAAGAGCCCAGTCGAGAGGACTCCCGCAGTGCGGAGTCGGTCTTGTACATCCTTGCGAGGCCGGCCTTGGTCCACACGCCTTTGTCGGCCTCGATTATAGTGCTGGCTTCCTCGCGGATCTGTTCCAAGTACTTCGTAGATGGGTCAGAAGCGACGAGGTCGAAAAGGGCGTTAGTGATGCTGAATGTTGACGTGTGGATCGCGGCGAAATTGACGGCAAGCAGTCTTTCGGCAATGATGTCGGGGTCGCGCTCGGTGGGGTACGGACTTTCACGGGCTCGATGAATCGACCATTGCATGAAATCGTTAGGTTCTGGATCGCCAAGTTTCTTCTCAAGATCGCCATTCTGACCTTCAAGAAGTCTCTGGCGTCGCTCGATCTCGGGTCGAACAAGGCGCGCGAAGGACTTCGTGTGGTATCGGTTTGGCCGTGCGATGACGACAGCAGCAAGAGGACGGAGGAATTCAGGGAACAGCTTGAGTAGAGTTGATGCAATCGGAACGGCAGTTGCAAAACCCATTCCGTGCTCCAAGAGTGCCTTGTTCCGACATAGAGGCAGCCCGACAAAGACTCGATTGCTGGTTCGAGCGATGATGAGCTTGAGGGTTTCAAAAGGACAGACCTCCTTCCATTCGGTCGTATCAGTGCCCCAGATCTCATCAAATGCAGCGCCTAACTCGTCCATGATGTCCATGGTCAGGGCGCCCAGCTGGCGAGTAAGCTCGCTTCTGATGGTCTCGTGGTGTAGGGGCTGATCAACAACGACCGGGTGAACAAACGTGTACTCGGTCTGCAGAACGTCCTTGTGAGGTTCGTCCGCGCTCAAAATACTCTCTGGCTGATTGATGAGCCAGGTTATTGACGACGCTGGGAGCACAATCTCGTCCCCACTTAGTTTGGCAATTATGCATGATTTGTCGTTCTTCGAATACTGCAATTTGGTGAGCGGAGAGCGCGGAGATCAAACAAGTCGACTTACCTGTTCATAAGCTTGATGAATCGACTCTTTGTAGTTGAGAGTCGAGCGAAATCTGGAACGCAAGGTCGTGAACAGTTCGCCTTCTTTGGTGTTAAGCCACGGCAGGTCAGGCAGGCTTGGTTTCGGCTGGCGTCGACGGTATAGAAGCACAAGCACCACAACAAAGACAACGGCCAAGACGTATGGCCGCAGTATGTATTCAATCATGGTTGAAGGTTGTTGAAGCAGCTTGCGCGGTTTGAAAGGACGCCGAAGCTGATGAAGACACAGACAAAGACACAGTGCGGTGGGTTACACTTCTTTCTTCTTAAGCATCCAGCAGCAGGTTGGAGTCGTATTTTGAGGTGGGGGGGCGTATTCTTCGCAACTATCACCCGGTTCTCTGGCTAAATCGAATATGGAGAGTAGCACACAGGAACGAGCGTCCAGCTGCCAGTTGGAGTTGGGGCAGTGTTCGGGGTTCGACAAAAGTGCTGGCTAAGCATGCAAGGATGTCAGCACTGCTGATGGTTCAGGAAGGATCCAAGATCACCCACTCTCCCCGTAGAAGCTACCATTGATAGATCAACGGAGTGCGGTGAGGAGCGCAGGGGTCGTCGAACCACAACTCGGGACGAACATCAGCCGCATCTGATCTGGAACTGATGTCGCGAGATAATTGTCCGCGAACATTCGTCGACAGCTGATTGGCGCTGGGCGAAGTTCCAAGGGGTTGAAAGGCTGGAGTTCTAGTGAGAACGGCGAGCCATTTGCCCGTTTCAAGAAATATGTTGACGCGACACTGAAACGTAACGATCAAGGAGGCGTGTCTCGGAAGCTTCGACAAAGGCTCTGGGCACAAGCCGCAACGTCGCATCCCACAACTGTCAATGCCAACCGGGCAAGCAGCGAGGCGAACTGAGAGATACTAGTAGAAGATTGTCTTCGAAGCCGACTCGGAATAACACCGTACCGAATCGGGTGGCGAGGTATAATTAATTAATGCACTTGTAGGGTCTCGCGCAGTGCTTGCGAGGTCCCTAGAAACGCCCCCGGCACCACGGGGCGTCTCCCTTTAGCTAGCCCCTCGTAAACTAAGCCCCTCTAAGATGTGGGTGCTGGGGTCTGGTTTACCTAAACATTTGGGGACGCTCTTGGGCATCCATGGGCACCCATTGGGTGTCTGTGGTGCCTGGATTTGCAGCCACAGGTCTGACGGGTGACAGCCACATCGACAGCCACAGACGCGTCCAGTGGTGAGCGAACACGAGAACCCACGCAAGTCCACCACCCAAAAATCCACCCCACGCTGCTCCGTACACCAAACAATGATGCATTTCGAGGAAGTACTGTCTGCGCACAGCCTCAATTCTCTGTAGAGAAGACTGCCGCCTTGACGCATGCCTATTGTCATGCGCCTCGGAATCTCATTCTCATCGCGCTGCCAATGGCAGACCCACGATTGAACCGCGTCGAGGGCACCTTGACCTCCCTCCTCGAAAGCCTCGTCCCTCCACTCTCTCCCGACCAAGACGACACTGATACCGAATTCCGCATCGAACGCGCAATTCAGAATGCAAAAGAGACGGTTCTCGCTGCAGACGGCAGACTACCCCCAGACACCAACCAGGCACAGGATTTGATCAAGCGAAAGTTGCTGCGCGAGAATGCCTCTCCAGAGAAAGCCGCAAGGTTCAGCAATCTTTATTCCAGACTTCTCGCCATTCCCGTCCTCAACCAAAAATGGGCCATCCTGTACCTCCTCTACAAGCTGTCGGACAAGTCCACCCCTGATGCGCGTCCTCGAAACCCTCTCGCAGATTCGGAGCAAGTCGCAAACATTCCGCGGCGACACACCTTGTCCCCAGAGACCACCTTTACTGCGGAGGAAGAGTTAGACGATGAGGAGGAAGAGCCACAATTACCGAAAGTGTCGATTCGCACACGCCGTGCTTTATCAACCAGATCCAGAAAGCCAAATGAGCAAGTGGAAATTGCCACGGAAGAGGAGTATCAGTCACAGACTCCAGAGCCAAAGGAAGAAAAGCCAGTTGCGGAGAAGCAGGAGCCACGAGTCATTTATCCTTCAGAATTGGATCTTCTGCGTGACTTGCCCTTCAATCTACAAGGCGTGTCTTCTGCGCACCTTCAATTCGCAGACAACGGCGCGCTCAAACTGCCACCAAGCCTGCCGGTTCCGATTCTTTCTCTCCTCCACGCACTTGCAGAGCCTTGCCTGCTCTACCGGGGTTTAGCAGAATATGCTGCAGGCCAGGATGGAGGCCTCATTGATCAGAGCCTCCGTTCCGCCATCAACAACGAACTACGCTCCTACTTGAGTCTTGTTGCTTCGCTTGAGACGGAGGTTCGACAGGCCTTGGCCACTGTCCAGAACGCCCAAGATCCCAAAGCGGTCCGCTTGACTGGCGTCACTTTGAAACGATGTCTGATCTGGACAAGAGAAGCAACCATGGCCCTTCGACTTATGAAACTGATTGTCGAGGATTCGAGGCAAAAGCGAGGGGGGCAATTGTTGTCTCTTATACACAACTTGTCCTCGTCCCATGGCGACCCCTTTGTGGCGTCATTTGCGGAAAAGCTTCTGACACATGTTGCACGCCCGTTTTACGAGATGCTCAGGCATTGGATATATGACGGCGAATTAATTGACCCATACCACGAATTCTTCATAACAGAGCCAGATCCTACTGCGCAGCCTCCGGTGGATCATCGACACGTAGCAACTTCTGTGTGGGAAGAGAAGTACAAGCTCGACTCAGGCATGGTACCCTCGATTATATCCTCCGAGTTTTCCAGAAAAGTCTTCCTGATCGGGAAATCTCTCAACTTCATTCGCAACAATTGCGGGGATTCTGACTGGGTCATCAAATATTCCAAATCAAACTCGAGGTCGCTGGACTATGCAAACACTGCCAATCTCGCGCAGTCAATCGATGTGGCTTACCGAACGACAATGTCGCGATTGACGCATCTGATGTCGACAAAGTTTGGCTTGTTCACACACTTGACAGCGATCAAGAAATATATGTTGCTGGCCCAGGGCGACTTCTTCGATCTCCTCATTGAGTCGTTAGCTCAACATCTTGATCGCCCTGTGAATTCAATGTACCGACACAATCTTACATCACAACTAGAACATGCCATACGACATTCCAACGCTCAGTATGACGACGCCGAAGTGCTGCGACGATTGGATGCCCGAATGCTTGAGTTGTCGAGCGGAGAAATTGGCTGGGATTGTTTCACTCTTGAATACAAAATCAGTGCTCCTTGTGACGTTGTCATCACTCAATGGGCTAACACGCAGTATCTCAAGATATTCAACTTGCTCTGGAGAATTAAAAGAGTCGAGTATTCCCTCAGCTCGACCTGCAAACGCTGCATGACGGGCGGCCGAGGAGTCCTTGCTGCAGTTAGTGACAAACTGGGTAACGACTGGAAACGCTCGAGATGTGTTGTCGCAGAGATGGTCCATTTCGTCAACCAGCTGCAGTATTACCTTTTGTTCGAGGTCATTGAGGCCAGTTGGAAAAAGCTCGAAGAGGCTCTACAGAAGCCTGAAGCTACGCTGGATGACTTGATCGAAGCTCACACGAATTACCTGAACAACATTACGAAAAAGGGCCTGATTGGGCAGCAAAGGCACCCAGTAACAGGTCAGCAAGAGGACAGCCTTATCGTCCAAGTCCACCATATCTTGAAATGCATGCTTGCCTACCGAGAAGTCATCGACTCGCTCTACTCGTACAGTGTTGCGGAGTACACTCGACGTCAACAATTTAGTGCCAAAATAGAACGACGGACTGCTCAAGGGAAATGGGGGATCACCGAGAAGGATCTCTTGGGAGACTCGAGGGCCAGCACACCCACTTCTGTTGCAGGCGCAGGAGCCTTTAGGAGTAATCAACTGGTTCTGGAAGAAAATGATTCTTCACTTCCAACAAATGAGAATATACACATTACGGATGGTGAAACCCATCTGAATTCTCTGAGGGCACGACAACTGAATCTGTCGGCCGATTTTCGATCGCGGCTCAGCATGTTGTTGTATGATTTGGCACACCAACCAGATGTCGATTTGAGGTTTTTGGGAGTGGTCATGAATTTCAACGAGGTCTACCAGCCCGTTAACATCCGGCGGCAACAGGCTAGACGGGCTCGAGAGAAACGAGAGCTGGAGCGAAAGGCTCGCGAAGCCACTGTCTCTTCTGAAGGCAACGTCTCCTTAGAAAAGGACTTGAACAGCTCCACATCAAAGTCGTGAAGTATAGCAGACGCCAAACCCTTCGCCCTTAGTGAGTGCCACGCTTCACAACTCAGCAGCGAATCCGGTCGCTCAACTCTGTCTATCCAGACAATGGCGCAGGAAATTTTTTGTCTATACTCTCCATCTTGTTGTTGTCACATGCTCCTCATTATCAGAGGTACGGTCGGGGCTGTACACCAGGCAGCCTTTTGTGAACGCTGGAGAAAGCAACATGAGGCTGGCGAAATAGGGTCAGAGCACACAAGTTCAAACCCAGTTGAGATCTGGTACTCCAGTACTGAAAAGAAGAGACTATGTTACGAAGTGAAGAAATTCAAGATTATTACGATGATGTATTCTGTCACCTGGTTCACTCCTCTTTTTTTTACCGGCCTCTCAATACCAACACTTCTGCGCATACGCCACAGACCGCGGGAGGATCAAAATACAGTGCCTTTAACCTGAGCAATCTTTTTCACGTTGATGTTTTTGATCATGAACATCCAAATCAGCGACAAGGCCATGAGGCCAGTGCCCACGGCTAGCATCCTCGCCTGGGCATAACCGTATGCCTGCTGGATGCCGAGCCTCTCAGGCGTACCCTTGGCATAGCTCAACTGCGTGTTCAGATCATTGTATATGTCTTCGATATCAGTGGGGGAGGTGGTGGCAGGAAGGTAGCGGACGAGGGCTTTATAAAAGGTGTTTGTCCAGATGGCGCCGGAGATGGTGTTGCCGACGGCGCCGCCGACATTTCCCACCACGTACAGCAAGGCCAGCACGGCGGCGACGTGCTGATGATCTGCGGCGGCCAAGATGGCGATCTGCTGGACGATGATGAAGATGGCGCCGCCCACGGCGATCAGGATCTGGCACATGACAATGTACCCGATGCCCGAGTCCGGTTGGCGGAAGTGGATCATCAACCCTTGAGCGAGGATGTACAAGGGAACCGCGAAGAAAAGCAGCCACTTGAAGTATCCGGTGCGCCGGATCAGGAGTCCGACGAACAGCAGCAGCACCCCGGACACGACGTCGAACGTGCTGCCCACGTACCCGGCCTCGGCCAGCGTCAGGTCGTTGACCACCTGCAGGAACGACGTGAAGTAGCTGTTCCAGCAGTAGTACGAGACCTGGTAGGTGAAGTCGAGCAGACACGCGCCGGTGACAGTACGGTTCGCCAGCAGGTTGACGTGCAGGAACGGCGCCCGCGCCACAAACGTCTCATAGAGGCCGAATGCCACCAGCACCACGAACCCGACCACGATCATGGCGATGATGTACCCGGAGGCCCAGCCGTTCGGGGCAGAGTCGGCAAGAGTAAACGGCAGTAAAAAGACCGTCAGGCCCGCGGCGAAGAGAAACACTCCAGGAGCTGTTTTAAGCGTTAGTCAAGATATGATAACGTATCTGAAAGAGCACAAGGCCAACGCCGCGCAAATCTAAAACTTACCATCAAACTCTTGGACATAGTGCCAAATGTTCTGCGACAACGTCCGGCCACTGCTCTCCCGGACGAGCAGGCCCTGTTTCGCGGCTTTTCGCAGATTGAGCTTCAGAATGACGTACAGCGGCGCCGCCACGAACGGCAAGATGATGGCGAAGGTGCCGAAACCCCAGCGCCAGCTGATGTGGTAGTAGAAGTCGTCTGAGGCCTTGGGACCGGCGAACGCTGTGATCATGTATGGCGAAGATGTGAAGGCGTACGCCAGGCCTCGATTCTTCAATTTGGACGCATCGGCCGTGATCACGTCGACGCTGTATATCAAACCCCCGAAGCCGATGGAGTAAAACACCTAAACCCATCAGTACGTGACCTCTCAAGATGGTCAAAGTCCCGCATCATGGGTGACTTAGGTACCTGTGCTGCGCAAAATGTCGAGAGACCGCTGCAAGAAGCCATCAAGATCAAGCCTAACGTGGAGAAGGCGACCATCAGAAGGAAACCCTCGGCGCGGCCCCAGATGTCAAGCATTTTGGCCAGAGGGATATAAATTGCCGCACTCATCGAGTTGGAGACGATGTAGATGACGGTCAGGAGGGAGTGTGTCTCGAAAGCGCTCGTGGCGAAGGGGACCAGGTTATACAGGATCGACGACTGCATCGCATTGACGAAATAGAGCAGGAACATCCTGGACGTGTGGGGCAGTCAGCCAAAGCAGCTTCGCATCTAGGATGTGGCTGTCCAGGGGAATCCGAAAGACGATGGGAAAGGTCGGGACAGGACAGCATACAGGATGAAAACCGCGACGAGGGACCGCTTTGACCAGGTCAGAGTGACGGCCTCGACGTCCTGAACACCTCTCTGGGCATCTTCGGTGGGATTCTGTGCCTCGTGGCTTGCTTCTTCATTGCTGCTGCTTCCAATGGTGGCTTCGACGCTGGTTATTGCTGCTGTATCTTTCTGGCTGCCTCCGACTCCTAGTGGAGTCATAGGCAGAGGGTTCTCTGCGTCGTTGGTGGTCGTCCGACGGAACCCAGGCCGGAACTTGGGGAATACTGCCATGGTTGCTTGAGGTAGTGAAGCCAATCCACATATGAAGGGATAGTAGAGAAAGAAAACAGGAAGAAAGGAAAGAACGAGGAGAGACGCTCTGGCAAGGTGCTCGGAAAAGTTTGACCTATCTATATACCTACGTGCTGCCAGCAGTGTGGGCCGATCTTCATACCATTGACCAGCCAGCATAACCACCTGCAGTCGCCAGGAAAATGGTTGCAGCGTGGCAGCGTGGTCTGTCGACGGTTGCAACCCTCGAGAAGGTGGCTCTACTACTGCATCGACCCCCAGGCGCAAAGCCTGCAAAGCTCTATCCGATGTCGGCAAGAAAAAAGCCTGCAAATGGAGCTGGGATGTCCATAGTGAAAAAGCAAAGGGGCCCAAGGGAAATGAATAGCGAGGTGGTAGCGTCTTGGGACAGTGGCAGAGTGGCTCCTCTGGTACTTGTCGTGACGAGGCTTATCAATCTTATGACGTGATAAGATTAGATTACCGCCTGGCGGGAGATTATCTGATAAAAATTTCACCGGGCACGTGCTGGGCCCTTAATGACCCGAAGCCCACCACGCCATCCCACCAGACCCCCTCGCCCCTTATATTATTTGTTGAGTGGTGGAAGAGTGGATGCGTACCGAGTACAAGAGGCCGTTTGCGGCTATCGGCACCATCAACATCGGCTGGTGTCGGGCTTCTGATTGACAAACTAGGTACTCGGTACCTAAGCCCATCTATACAGCTCGAGTCCTCGTACAAGTACCCAGGAAGGTATATACCTGTAGGTACTGGTTCTCTCCATTGCTTACATATCATATTCTCCCCTTTGACCGAGCAGCCGTACTCTTAGGTATGGAGTACATAGGTCTTTTTTTTCTTCTAGACTTCCCAAGGTTGATATACACCGGTAATGTTTTTCGCTTCCTCTCTTGGCCACTTTTCTCGCTCCGGCGCTCCTGCGCGCGCAGGACTTCCTGATTTTGGGGGTCGGATCCCAATCCAAGCCCGGTTTTAATGGTAGCAGCCACACAGAGTTCGCTGTCTGCACAAACTCGGCAGAAGAAGGGTCTGGTTCATATCATTGGAGAGGTGTGTGCTCGATCCGAGTGGCTGACGAGGGGGATTGAACGGTGCACTTTGCTCTACAAAAAATATCGTCAAAAGGGTATCTATGCAGGTAGGTGGCAGGCTCTGTCAGGGGTAGGTAGGTACTGAACCCCGTGCAGCCTATGAGGCTATGGGCTGTATTGAGGCTGTGCAGACACTCCCAGCCTATCGCGAGAATTGGACGGGCAGGGGTGTCGTTCGTATTCCAGCTATGCGAACACGAGGTGTGAAATGCCTCATAGACAGCTCTCCCCCTCCATTACCACCTTCAACACCTGTTCAGTATCCTTTCTATAGCGCTCCATCGCGCACGCGGCTACTCCTTGATACATTTCCAGAGAGTAGGGATATCTACGACACTCCTGAATCAGAAACAGACAAAAAGGGGGGCAGTTCAACCCTATATATACACACACATCCCCTGCAAAAAGAGCCCCGCGGATATCATCACATATGTGCTGCCCGTTCCTCGGCCTTATCCTCTCCTGCGCCAGGTCGCGGAACCGACCCATTTCTTCCATTGAGGCGTTGGTATTCCCTCTCTCTTACGTCCCCTAGCACATGATCTATGGCCATGAAAAGCCTCTATAAGACTTTGAGAGCGACATGTTTTTTCCCCCTCTCTAGAAGGGTTTTATCAAGAAGGGCAAAAAAAGATACTTCGTGCCTAACTTCGACGCCAGAAGCGCCATAGCCCAACGCGAATATAACAAGAAACCGCCACTGCGGAAGAACGACAGGGACAGAGACGTCATTTACCACACGGATGGCAGGGGTGCGCCAAAGGTAGAGGAGCCGGGGGAGAGGTGGAGATTTGAGCCGTATAGGATCGGGACGGACGATTGAGAAAGGGCAGGGGTAGAGAGGACATGCACCAGCCGGGAAAGCTGGAGACGGACGCTTCTGTGGGGTGTTGGAAGAAGTGAAGCACGAGATGAGGAGCGAGGCAGAGAGAAAGAAAGGGGCAGTCAGACACAGGTTCGCCATAGAAGCGCCCTTCCATCTCTCTCCCCAAACGTTGAGAACATTTTCTTTGAGGGGATTTTTTCTAGCGCCACTGTCCAACAAGACCTTCGTCCGCCTTGCCCAGCACGGGATCATTCTCCGGCTTTGGGACCGCCCACACCCGATCGAAACGGCCCACGTCTTCCCCTCCCTTTGCAAAATCCCACTGTCCTCCACCCCTCGGGTACGCGCCGATCATGGTGAAGCCGGAGAGCTCGACGTTGGCGAGCGTAGCCTTAATACTTTCCCCATGTCCTCCGTGAGTAGCGACAGCATGCCCATCCCCAGGTGTGAGCAACTTGAACTCCGCCTCCGGCATTGCGTTGAACGTCTTATGCGCCGTGCCTGCGGGGAGCACAAACACGTCTCCCGCGCGTGCTTCGACCTCGACACCCCCCGCCTCCCTCCCACCGGGTGAGTACGTGCTCTCGTCCAAATCGTCAACCGTGTCCGCGACTCCGAACCGGATCGTCGCACTCCCCGTCAACACGGCCATGCACTCGTGCACGCCCGAGTGGTAGTGCGAGCGCTGCGAGGTCCCGTACCGGAATATCCATTGCGTGTCCCACCCGTTGGACGTGAAGAGGTCGTATGCCCGTGTCGCGATGCTCGAGTGTGACGACGACGCGTCCGGAGTATCGGTTGTAGTTGGAGAGGATGATGATGATGATAGTAGGAGACCTGGGTAGTGGAGCAGCGCGTGTGGCGAGTTGGGGACCAGCGAGGTCGGTGGGAGATGGTATTTCTTGACTTCGACCATTGCTTTTCCTTCCTTTTTTGGGGGGGTTGGGACACTAGTGGTGGTATGGTGCGTGCTCTGCCGTTTCCTGTTGGTGGTAATATATTAATATCATCAACTTTCTTTATTTTTTTCAGTATGGGAGGAGAGTGTGTTGTTTTAAGTAACAATCTACCCTGGTTGAAGACAATGTCGTTGATATTGTCCGGCGGAGAAGGGCCCCCACTTCTAGGACAGATGTGAGGGGATCCCAATCACCAAGCCGGCCCGGGATGGTCACAGGGCGTACAGGACCGGACGGCGTTTAACATCATTGCAGAGCTGCGTGGAAAGAGATGGTAGAATTAGGTAATGGTGTTCGTGATTTCTGGAGTAGGTCTCTCTCGTTGCATGGTTCCACTACCAGAGCCTGTGCAGATGGTCTGCTGGAAGACCGCGTTAACAAAGACCTATTCCATACAATTCAACTTATCCAAAATTGAGCCTATTGAGGGCCCCCCTTCGCCCAATGCCATTCCTATGATCTCTGCTATCTCACTCACTGGAGCCCAGGATCCGTTGGCCCTTCCCAGATGTTCTTCCTGCTTTCGGTAGATGACCCTAAGTGTCTGATGGCTTCTCTGCTACTTCTGGCTACAGCTCCAGCCCCGAGCTAGCACCACCCGAGGGGAACGCTCCTGTGCCACCTCCGCGACGAGACTTCAGCAGATCCCCTCGCCATCCGTGCCGCGAGCAATCCTGGCTCCGGTCTGGGAGACACACCGGCGGCAACAAAGAAACATTCCTCTCCCAAGACCGCCTCCTTTCTTCAACGACTCCGATGTATCCACGACTTGGCAACTCTCCAACTTATCTCACACACACACAAAGGCAGCTCATGCTTGCGGAAGCGCCATCCCCCTCACTCTAGTTGCTTAAGGATGTATGTCTCGTCTTCTGCCCGTGACCTGTCGTATCTGTAAAGCACCCACCAGGCATGGACGATGCCTGGCACCCACCACAGGAGACACAGCAAGATGTTGATGATGAAATCGGCCCCGAATCCCGTCTTGAGGAACACCGCCACTGGAGGCAGGAACAAGGCGAGTACGTAGAGGCAGACGTCGGATGCTGATAATGATAGTCGACCCATAGCGTTGGCGCTAGTTGTGTTCTGGTTGTTCTGGTGTTTCTGATTGGTTTGGTTGTTCCTGAACTGGTCCGTCCAGTGTCTGTTTTACTGATCTTTTTCACTTCTGCAGAAAGTTATCTAGATATCATCTCCCTCGCTTGACCCGAGTGAAACGCAAGAGAAATACTAGAACCCATATTCGAGAATTTTCACTGCAGTTGTTTGGTCACGCCTCCGAGACAAGACCATCATTCGATCCTCAGGAGACTCCACTTACCCCAGACACGCTACACGAGATTGCGGGATACAGACAGTAGCCTCCGCTGGATCTCCTTCCCGTAACGACATTCTCCATTGGGGGGAACACCGAGAAGAGAGACGGCGAAATGCGCGTGATATCACCTGCCTCTGCCAAGCCTACCATCATGCGATGCTATGGTTGAGGTGGTAGGCGCATGATGATTCCCAAAGGAGCAGGGTCAGAATCAGGTTGCGAGGCAGCATGTCCAAACTCCCCAGATCAGAAGCTACACTGAACCTGGAGGGAAGTGATTAACGATGGCTATTCCTTGAAACGTACCTAGGTAGGAAGCTGAAGGGAGACTCGCAGATGGCAAGGTGGTAGAATCTCAAACGCCATTTCCTTGGCAAGGCTGCCCTCCAGCCTCGTCCGATGACCGCATCCATTTGTTGCATGCCAACACTTTACAGCCATACAGGGCGGCGCTACATATCAACGTCAGGAACTATCGCCGCTGACTATCTTCATTTTTCGCTGTCAGTCCTGTAGTCGACAACATAGTGCGCAACATTCCAGCCCCCAGATCCTCTCGATATGCCCATCAAGCCCCTCACATTCAAAGGCGACAAGAAGCCCAAAAAGCGCAAGCACCGTCACGACGAAGATGTCGGCGACTCCCAGACCGCCGGTGGCCAGTCCACCACAGTCGATCCCTCCGATGACGACTCCTGGACCACTCCCGACACGCCCAGCGACCTCTCCGGCCCCGTGCTACTTGTCCTCCCCACCTCCCCACCCACGACTCTGGCCGCCGACGCGCACGGCAACGTCTTTGCCTCGCCGCTCGAAAACATCGTCGAGGGCGTCGCGGAAACGGCAGAACCTCATGATGTGAGACAGGTCTGGGTCGCGAGTTCCGTGGCCGGAATGGGCAAGGGGGAGATGAGCTTCAAGGGGAGCCATGGTGGGTTTTTGAGCTGTGACTCGGTGGGCGTGCTGGGGGCCAAGAGGGAGGCCAGAGGCGTCGAGGAGGGGTTCATAGTGGAGGAGCTGGTGGACGGTTCTGAAGATTCTGGGGGAAGAACGAGGTGGCGGCTACGAACTGCGGCGTCCAAGCTGGAGGATGGTGACAAAGGGAGACGATATCTGTGCGCCGTCACAGAGGCGAAGCCGACAAACGCAAAATTAATCAACATTTCACTACGTGGGGATGGCGAGGCTTCGTCAGATTCCACCCACCTGGTCCTCAAAATGCAAGCTCGCTTCAAACCACGAATACAGCAGAATAAAGAGACAAAGGCACGGGAAAAGATCAGTCGGAGGGAGCTTGAACAAGCGGTTGGCCGAAGATTGGAGGATGAAGAAGTGAAACGCTTGAAAAGGGCGAAGAAGGAAGGCAATTTCTACGAGGAGGTCCTGGACGTTCGGGTCAAAGGGAAGCATGACAAGTTCGCCAGTTAGGACACTTCTTTTGATCCTATCACGAATCCGACCGGCTACGACAGACTTTGCACATTTTAACCAAACAGACGTTTTCCAGAACTTCATCCACATGGAGACTCATTACCCGTCATTTTCCCCAACCGTTCCAACATATATCGACGCATGTACCTCTGATTCCAATTTAGAACATTGCAGAAACGCCAGTCGCTATGCATCAAAACGACCCAAGGGTATATGGCCCGAACATCATCACCTCATCAAAGACTGGAAAAGAGGCGACCTGCAATCCTGCGCCCTGGACGATGAGTTAGCGGCCAGTATCTTGACATTCGGGATCGGTTCGAACACTTACATAGGGGTCTCGACTCCTCCGCCGCCAGACCTTCGTCAGCCCGCTGTTCATAACTGCGAGCTTCCCGGCGCGCCAGTCTTTCACGTAGCCACGCTCTCCTTGCGGACACACCCTGAGCTCGAATATCAGCCGGGATTTCGTCTTCCGTCGTGGTTCGCCTGCGACCGAGGGGTCCAGTGTCCATAGGTGAAGTCGCACTTCCCGCCTGATCCATGGGAATCTGGGGAGAAATCATCGGTATGGAAATGCGCCGAACAGAACGGCCGGGTATCGCAAGAATTGGGGCGGGAAGTCGATTCACGTGAATGGCCAATGATGAGTTTTCTGGTAGGCTCCTCCCTCGTTGCCGCATCCTCCGCATTAGTCTTTCCCGCCTAACCATGAGGTTTGTGACTTGAACGGGACAGTATCCCGGTGGAAGTGATGATTTCTTGCACAGTGGACATAATGAGCTGTTGTCGCGGAGAAAGGGATCGATGCACTCTGGATGGAAGATATGGTTGCAGGGCAGTTCGCGAACAGCGGTCTCTCCACTTATGAAGTCGTCAAGACAAATTGGACAAGTCGACTGAGAAAACGCAACGGGCCGCACCACAATGGCGGGGGCGATTGCACTCTCGACGTCCTTTGCATCAGCGTGCGCCGACTTTGGCACTTCGGGTTCGACTGCATCCACCGTTTCAGGCTCGACAGCTTCATTTGGGCCGTCGCCATTGATGCTGTCTGGCTCCGAGCTCGCATTGTAGGTATACTTTGGCATTTTGTCAAGCAGCTCTTGTGGTACTTGCAGCCTCTTGATCCCTAGCGCCTCCAGATCAACCTCTCCATTCGCCACTCGCCGCTGGAGGACGCGTCGTTGTCTTCGTTGGATCATGTGCATGACGATGGACGTCATTAAGACCACCGCCAGAAGGATGGCCAGGACGATAATCAAAAATACCCATAGCGAAGGTATGCCGGTGCCGGTGCTGACATCCATTCTTGCATACAGCCGGATAGTATCGTGAGGATTGTAGATCTGTACCAGATCGCTGCCAAATGGTACCTCTGACATGTTCCCTGAGTAATCTGCTAGCTCATTTAGAAGGAAAGATCCCAGCATCCCAGGAATGGCATATACTGGATACTGGTTTGTCGACTTCCATTGTCCACCGTCACTAAGACTCCAGGAGCGATCGCTGACGGGAGGAGGTTGTGAATTCGAGTTTCCCGGTTGAAAGAATATTGCTCCTCGGACCTGGTCGGACCGCATGGCGGAGAGGTAGGAGTTGACGCACTCTGGCTCCGTCCACGGCGCCAACGCAATCAATGGATAATCGCCCGGAGGTATCTGGGCCCGTGTCGTGGCATTGGCCGGAATTAGGGATCTGGTGGAGTTGTCACAAGGACTCGAGGGCGGAAGGGCGGGAGAATATAGAAGGCCTTGGATGACATCGTAATGGTGAGGATTGCTGGGAGACAGAGTACGAATGAGCCCCGATGCCCTCAGAGCAAAGCCATAAGATTCCTTTCATTTGTTAGTATTGGAGCCGTCTTGTACGCGGGCTTGATGTTTCATACATTGACAATGCGGGCGCCAGTGGAGGGGTCATATTGTGGGTTGGGCAACACAATTGCAACGACGCCGAAGTCCTGTGCGGCTGTGCAGCGGGTAAGCACCTATTCTTGTGTGAGACAGGAACGGAAGAGGTCACACTCACACATGGCTGGCTATGTGGGTTGCTGGAGACAGTTGATTACCACAGACTGCGAAGGGAAAGCGTGCGCAGGCTCAATCGGCCGGGTACATGACTTGGGATGTGCAACAGGAATTACCACACACTGTGCACCGGCAAACACGGATGAGATTAAAGAGAGGCTTGCGAGATCCAGATGACGCACGCATAGAGGTCATCAAGGTCGTTAAAGGAAGTCCTTGCGACCTCTTCGGAGCAGAAGAAGGCGAAGTATACGAAAGATGCGAATGGTAAGAAAGAAGGCACGGACTTCGACCTCAATTGCTCGACCCTCGACGATCTGCGGACCGGACTTTGGACAATACCTAGTAACGGCAGAGATGCAGGCGGGAGTGTCCCAGTTGGGTTGCCCAGCCTCTTGAGATTTGGGTGTCTCTAGGCTCTCAGCATCCTGCAGCTTTTCCCGGGGCTGGGCTACTGACTACCTAGTACCTACCTAAGGTAGGTAGGTACTGTGAGTGGCGGCTGGGGCGTGAGGGGTTACCTCAGATCCGGCTGATTTCCTCGCTAACCGTTTGGTTCCAAGGTTGGGAGGGGAGGCGCCCTAGAGCCGGTTCCCTAGACCTACCTAGGCACCTAGGTGTGGTAGGCAAGCCTGGGCAGGCTGCGTTAGGCTATCGTGGCTGGTGGGCTATTCCGCTTCAGCAGAATCCGATCCGTTCTGTCGGTCCGTAGTAGTACTCGGTACAAGGAGCCGCTAGCCTGCAGGTGGGAAACTTGAATGGCATGTTAGCCGACGCTTGGCATCTAACTGCGGCCGAGTCCCAACGTCAGTCTTGCAGTGAGATAGCGTTAACAGGAGTAACAAGACAGCGCAGTATCAAACACCCTGAACCCATTGACACACACTCACGACTCTAGCCAGGGTCGCGTCGGCGAGAACTTCGCACCCCACCTCCGAGACTTACCAGAGACGTCCCTGTGATGGAGAGATCGAGCGTCGAAACGCCACTCTGATCAACATCCCGCGTTCCACCACCACTGACGAGTCAACCCTTGATCGCAACATGCCTCCCTTACCAGGTGCTAGTAAGAAGAAAAATCGAGATGGGCGACGGTCTCGTAGCAGGAATACCACCCCAAGCTCGGTTCTCAGTGCTGGCACTGCACCGCCAGGCCCGACAACCACTCCTCTCCTCGAGTTGGAAGTGTCCAAACTCCTGGTGCCTTCGAAGCCAAATTATGCAGAGATCATAGACCATCTGGATAACCATGGCTCCAAGTTGGAGCCCAAGTCGTTGCACGAGATCATTGATCAGTTGAAGCATCTCAGCGAATCGGCCGAAAAACGCGCCGAATCATGCGAGAAAGCCATTCGACTCATCCATGAACAGAAAAAGAACGTGGAGACGGATCAGCAAGATCGCGACCGCCAAGCAGAGCAGGCTCGCCGGGCGAAGGCGCGCAAAGAGGAAAGCCACTCCCAGAAGAATCCCAAGGCAAAGAAACGCAAAGACAGACCTGAGACTGTGGACAATGTTGAGATCAAGAAGGAAGGTACGTTGGTTGTCCGTCTATTGCCTCCTCGTAATTCTATATTCATCCTACCTTGGCGCTGGCCCGGCAAAGTTCCTCTGTTTAGCTATCAAATGCTCCTCTGAGGACTGGACGACGACTAGAATTCACTAACGACAAATGCGCAGATGAACCTACGAAGACGAAACTGTCCCGTGCCACACCCGGGCCTCTGGACAGTCCTTCTCCTTCAAAGAAGACCAAACTCAGTCCTGGTACTTCATCGTTATCTGAAGTTGCTGATTCACCAGAAGCCGCAGCTGCCAGCGCGCACGCCTCCCCAGCCAAGTCGGACGTGTCCATGTCTGATGCTGAAGACACCCGTGTTGTTCACCCGCCTGTGCCCCAACAAGGCTTCTTCCCCGACCCACTAGCGCCTGACCCTGTCATCTACCACATTCGAGAGGTGACGCCCGGCATGTCTGACGAGGAGAAGAAGGAGATTTACAGCGTCACTGCGTATCCGACAAAGGATCTGAGTGATCAAGTCGCCGGTACACCGCCTGACAAAGACTTCAGCAATGCCAAACCTACCAATCAAGTCGCTGCCAACACGTTCCTTACCTATGTCGAGCCCTTTGTCCGACCTCTCACGGAAGAGGACATTGCGTGGTTGCGCGAACGAGTAAGTGTAGAGCAGAACGGTGAAAGCAGGGCTTACTGACGCAGTGCAGGGTGATCGAACAACTCCATTTCTCGCAGTGCCCCGAGGCAAGCGTTCCTATCAAGAGATTTGGGCAGAAGAAGATTCGGGGACAATTACCGTCGAGAATGGCGTTGACAAGCTTTCCTTGAGTGGTCCAAGGGGGAACGTGGAACAGATCAACGATGAAAATGTCGCGACAGATCAGATCTCAACTGGACCGCTTGCCAGCCGACTTCTCTCCCTTCTCAAGTTCGAGCACCGATCACCGCCGACTGATCCCAATGCAACAGGCGACTTGAACACTTTCATGGCTGACGGTAATGACACTATGGATTTGGATGGGCTCACCAACGGTCATGACACCTCTGAGAAGCCACTGCCTCCTGCAGCAGCTGTGGCGGATCAGGCACCTGCAAAATCTTCCAATTCTCAGCGTCTTGACTATGTACAGAGTGAGGAACGGATCAAAGGCGAACTCCGACATCTTGGTCTCCTGGGGCAGGATGAGAATCCCGACTACGATGATCACCATGACGATGATATCAGCGAACGACTGCGCCTGCTTCAGGGAGAGTTACGTCGGGTCATGGTCGTGAATGGGGCTCGCAAATCTCGCCTGCTCGATCTGGCTAAGGAACGGCTCGCGTTTCAGGAATACAGCACTATCCATGAAGATCTTGACAGCCAAGTCCAACAAGCCTATCTTAAGCGGACTCGTACGTTGGGGAAGACAAAGAAGGGTGGCCCAGGAGCTAATAAACCGCGACCGGGCAGCCACGGCGTGGGCGGACCTGGCACAGCAATGAGCGTCAACAGAGCTAGGGACATTGGCGACTCAGCCCGGATGCTTATGGATCGCAGAAGGAGATGGGAGAACTGCATCGGACCGGTCTTCAAAGATATGAACCACGGCATTCCCCCCAAGGGCACTACATTGTGGGATCCAAAGATCATGGAAGCTTATGAGAAAGCCGAGTTGGAAGCTCTCGAAGAAGAAGCAGAAGAATGAAACAAAGAGGGTCGAGCTTGTTTCTATTCTCGCTCGAGGAACATCGAACAAAGCGCTATCGCCCAATGTTGGTGTACCGAGGTCACGTGAGTGTTTGATCACGTGGTCAGCACACTGGGGCAGCGGCAAGGGCTACTTACAAAACAAGCTGTGACATGAGGATTTGCTGGACCCTACTCTCGCTATCGATATTGTTGCTTCTCGAGTGTCCTGGGAGGAAAGAGCGAACAAAGAAAAGCTGACTTTGTCTGCCATCAAATCGACTTGACTGAGGACAATGATTTTCCGGATGCGGTGGGAAAGCATAATGTAAACCAGAACAGCATTCACGAGCCGAAAGAAATTCAATGGCCTTATTCCCATTCGTTTTCAAAGTCGCTTGACTCTATCCAGCTGATTACGACTCAATTATTGTTCTCTTGTGTTTTTCCTAAACCCTCAAACCCCCAGCAAAGAGCTGATTTTGTTTAGGGCAGAAAAAGTCACGACAAGATGGCGTTGGATCAGTTCCGAGTGGACTGGGGCGCGAATGTCTTGCAATCATTCTTCGAAGACTCCGATCAGCGTGACGTTGTGGCCGAGTCACCCATCAAGCACTTTTTCAGCTGGGCCGAGACCAGCTCAACAGGTCGCATGAGGCCCACTGGCGAAAGGTTCCGACATATTTTCTCCTCCACCCTTGGACTTCACGATGAAGACGAATGGCGGTTCGAAAGACCTTTGGGGAAGGTATGTTATTGGAATCATTGTATCCTGCCAACGGCGTTGACCACTTTGCTCTCCTTTATCGAAAGAACAGTGAATTGACATGATCTTTGGGGAGAACACTAGGGCTCATTTGGCGCGGCAGCCCTCTTCATCAAATCGAATGCGAGGCAAGAAAAAACTGATGTAAGTACTGTATTTCCAGACGAGTCTCCCGTACGACAGACTCACAAGAGCATTGTTAAGGCATTCGTGTTGAAAGTAACCGACGTTGAGCCACGCGCCTTCCTCCCGGCTACAGGGAAGAAGATATACTTGAC
The DNA here is from genome assembly GCF_000836435.1 of Fonsecaea multimorphosa CBS 102226. Lineage (NCBI taxonomy): Eukaryota > Fungi > Ascomycota > Eurotiomycetes > Chaetothyriales > Herpotrichiellaceae > Fonsecaea > Fonsecaea multimorphosa. The sequence goes on along the minus strand of NW_015971636.1, from coordinate 642,929 downwards.
TGCGGAAGCTGCCATCATGGCGCAAACCAACGACCTCGATTCCGACAACCTAGTACGTCTTCGACAGTACAAAGTTGACCAGCAATACTGCCGATACTACATTGAATTCTGTGAGTTTGACACATTGGAGACACTGAGGCTGAGATATAAAGCGTGGAAGTAAGTTCTGCCCCGTCTGTCTTGCCTTTTGGCGTCGTCGGGAATTCTAACGAAGGGCAATGCAGTCAATATCTTCCTGAAACCTTCCTGTGGCATACCTTCTACTTCCTGGCACAAGCTTATCTTGACTTCTGCACGGGTCCCTTCAGGAGTCTTAGGTTTGATAATTTTAGACAGGCCATGCCGGGGCAATATCTTCTGCATATGGACATAAAGACGGACAATATCTTCCTGGGCATGAATACGACCAAAGACGATGGCACAGTCTGGTACCCTGTGCCCAAAATTGGTGATTTTGGCCTGGCCACCACCACCAATCCTGATGAACTCACAACAAATACGGCCCAGATCTTACAACGAGGCACGGCAGCGTGGATGCCACCAGTAAGTCCTAACCTTGGCTGTCTGAGTTTGTTCTCGTATTTAACCAAAAGCTAGGAACAACGTATTCACCACATGCAAGATTGGCGTAGGTACTATTTCGACGGCGACGTCAACCCTCGATTCCCCTCGAACCGGCAGACAAAGCTGCATAGGATCCGTCCCGAAGCCAACCTCTGGGCCATTGGTGCCGTCATGTGGAATTTGATGACAATGGGGGAGATTGAAGAACTCAGCGAGAAAGTCGACGACATCCTGTTGGGCGAAGGCCCAGCCTGGCAGGCCTTTGATGGGACGAATATTCTTGACAGTGTTGCCCCCGAGGTCCGGGACCGCTATAGTCCGGAACTTTTTGAGCTCATCCAACAATGCACGGCTTTGAGACCGGCTGATCGACCGCCCCCCAAACGCCTGCTCCAGGATGTCTTTAGTAACCTGAACCAGTGCTTTGCGCGCGAGGAAGAGGCCTTCAGACGCACTCAAGACCCGAGGCCGCTTACGGTGGCCTTTGAAAAGGACCACATCAACGACCTCCCGGATGGTGGTGCCAACTTCGACAGGCCGAAAATCTTTTGGGACGACTTCGCCGACCATCTCCTCTGGGCACCCAGGGAATGGGACTTGGTCTGTCCACCCACAGCCCCAAGGACCCTGGAGTTTGACGACCGCTGGCCGCTGCCACTCCGCGAGAGAATCAACGAGAGGTGGAAAGAAGCAGTGCTGAAGAGGGATCGAAGACTCGCTGCTGCAAACGTCCGCAACACGAGGGGTGCTGCCGCGACTGGCACACTGTCTCCTGCTCAACAACAGACAGCAGTACCTTCAGGAGGGATCTTCCGCGCACCGTCTACCGATCATTACGATCCAGACGGACAGCCTCGAAAAAAATTCAAGCGGTAAACGCGTGAACACGGATTGGGAAGTGGGAAGCGGCAGCAGCAGCACCCGCAGTCGCACTCCTCTTACCGGGCATCTGCCGCCGATCGCCCTCGCCATCTGCTCATCATCCGTTTCGGAGCGTTGTTAGCGCGTACTTCGTTCCGGAGTATATACGCAGCAAGCAGCTACATCGATGGTCACATCTGTGTCATATGCGGGAAATTTTCCTCTTTCATTTCCCGGTTTTCGCTTATGGTCCAACACACTGCCTGTGGTCGGGCGCACCACGGGAAGAGGGCGGCTTACGTCAGAGTCGTTTGCAATGCGATGAGATTCAGGGGTCGAGGTCAAGCGGAATGGAAGGCCTGAGATACGCAGTCGGTCCCTCGTTTTGGTTTGTGTGACTTTGACTTTTTGAATGGGTAAGGATACGCTCTGGCCTTATGAGGATGACATGCCCACTCTATTCATGGCCTGTCTGCCTGCTTTTGCGTCCTGCCGTTCCCCAATCGTGGTTATTTATCCAGATATATAACATCTATTTATGCGCTTTCTCCAATATATCTAGTCCGAATATTAGTCTTTTTCTCTATTTCCCCGTTTCCTGTATTGAAACCTGGAGCAACACTCTTGCAACTCAAGTCGAAGTTGCGAGACAGATCCCCCCAGAGCGGACGAACGGATGCGCATGCTCAAAGAAGGCCGGCCAACATGATATTCGCGCTGGTCGTTTGTGGCATTTCCGCCTTGATCATATGGACGATTCACGGCCTAGTCTCGAATTATCTGATCGCCCGCAAGATCGGCCTGCCTATTATTCTGACGCCCATTGACTCATTGAACCCGGTGTGGGTGCTTGCAAGACCGGTGCTTGATCCCTTGATTCGGCAGCTTCCTTTTGGACTGGGAGATTTCGCCGGGTACAGCTATCTCGGGTGGGGGTGGGAGCAGAGATACCGACTGCACCGCCGATACGGGGACGGGTTCGTGGTCGTCACCCCTGCAGAATGCCAGCTTGTGCTCGGCGACGTCGACGCTGCGGCTGAGGTGCTGAACCGGTGGAAAGATTTCATAAAGAGTCCGGCCATGTTTGCGCCGTTCAACATCTTTGGGCCGAACGTGCTGACGGCCGAGCACGAGACCTGGCAGCGACATCGCAGGATCACGACGCCGCCATTCAACGAGCGGAATAGTGCGTTGGTGTGGAGCGAGGCGGCGAGACAAGCGAGAGATATGCTGGCCGGTTGGAACTCGACGACAAGCACAAGCCCCATAGGAAAGGTCGGGACCATTCGCGATGATGCCTATACCGTCGCCCTCAACGTCCTCAGCGGTGCAGGGTTCGGGAAACCGCAGCAGTTTGATAATAGTCAGTATCGACGGGCCGAATCTGGCTCGGAGATTCCTGTCCTCGAGGCCATGCAGACCATCATGCACAACATGTTCGCCATCCTCATCATGAACTCCGCGGCCAAGGCCCCCGCCTGGCTTCTCCCCCGGAGCTGGAAACGGGTCCGACAGTCGCTTGTCGAGTGCCGCAAACACCTGGTGGAAATGGTCAAGGCTGAACAAGAGGCGTACGCCAGGGGCCAAGGCGAAGGCGAAGATTGTCACAACTTGATGAGCACGCTCGTCCGGGTCTCGGAGCAAGCAAAGCTCCATGGGGACACGGATAAGGAAACCCGCAGACCGTGGCTTTCGGACGACGAGATCTATGGCAATTTGTGGCTCTACCACCTCGCCGGACACGAAACGACCGCCAATGCTCTCACCTATGGCATTGCTTTTTTGGCTGCGCACCCCGAGTTGCAAGACTGGATCGGCGAGGAGATTCAGCATGTCATGGGAGATGAGAAAGATGATGCTGCTGGGTATGAAGAGGCATTCCCCCGATTGAAGCGGTGCTTGGCCATCATGTACGAGAGTCTGAGACTGTACTCGCCGGCCAACGGCATTCCTCGCTGGACGGGGGATTCGTCACAGACGCTCAAGATCGGCGACAAGACCGTGGTGTTGCCGCCCCGGACATCGGTGCTCGCCAACAACGCCGCGACTCAGACGAACCCAAAACTCTGGGGCGACGACGCCGACATCTGGCGCCCGTCTCGCTGGATTTCGGACGGTGGTGGCTCTCCGGACAAGGAAGAATTGCTGCCCGGTCCTCTCGGCGGCCGCGCTTTTCTGGCGTGGGCGTGCGGACCGCGAATCTGTCCCGGCAAGAAGTTCTCGCAGGTCGAGTTTGTGGCGGTGTTGGCCTCGTTGTTTCGGAGTCACCGGGTCGAGCCGGTCTTGGAGGCGGGTGAAGATATGTGGGATGCAAGACGGAGGATTGAGCGCGTGGTTCAGGATTCACATGTCGATCTGACGGTGACGATTCGACACCCGGAGCGGATCAAGCTGAGGTGGTTGCCCAAGCGGCGGGTGTAGCGTGGCATGTGCTGGAGCCGGGGGTCTGCGCCCATGGGAAATATTCTGAGCAACAGCCTTTCGCAGCCTCGTGGACGGCTCGTCTTGTCTCGTCTCCTTTATCGAGGTAGCCTGCCTACCTAGGTACCTAGGTAGTCCAAGCCACAGAAAGGGAGCTCTATTTGTTCCTTTTTCTCGACGAACAGATCCATCCCGATCTCGCATTGAATAAAAATGGAGACAGTGTTCATAGTCCAAGTGAGTGAGTGGTGAGTGAGAGAGTGACGACGTGAGACGCCGGCCAATTGGCGAACGCACGTGGTGTTTGCTCATGCCCACAACAGGCTTATGTAACGTCGTCGTCGTCGTTGTTGCATCAAGAACCTCGTTTTTGATAAAACTTTGAATCATTGAGTACCTGGGTACTCTTTGCATCTGTTAAGCTTCTGGGCTGAGGCCGAGTGTGTGTGTGCGATGGACCAGAGCAATGCGGCACCAGCGGTGGTCATTGCCGTCTGCGTGCTGCTTGCCACATCCTTGATCGGGCTGTGCGTCAACCGCGTCTATTTTTCACCCGTGGCACACGTCCCTGGTCCGTTGTTGGCCAAGGTCTCATACTGGTGAGTTTTTGCCAACACCTTTAAAGTATTACCTCCTAGGTGTCCTAAGTCAATTGGGGAGGGGGAGTGGGTTGGTGTTTCAAGTGAGGGTTAAAGATCCAACCACTGGCCAACCGAACTGACGGATTGACTGACTGAATGGGGTGGCATGGACTATGTTAACATATACTTTTCTTATATATACGCTAGGTACGAGTTCTACTACGACGTCGTCCAGCGGGGCCAGTACGTGTTCAAGATCAAGAAGCTGCACGAGTACTACGGTCCCATCGTGCGCATCAACCCTGCCGAAGTCCACATCGCGGATCCGGACTTTTACAATGTCATCTACGCCGCCGGCTCCGGCGGCTCTACACGAGAGGAGCAGAAGCCAGCGCAGAAGCGGGACAAATGGTCGTGGTTCACGCGCCAGTTCGGACTGCCGCTCTCGACCTTTGCGACCGCCGACCACGACACCCACCGGCTGCGCCGGGAAGCTTTGGAGCCGGGGTTTCGGAAGGAAAAAGTGGCAAGTCTGCAGTCCCTGATTGAAGATGTGGTGCGCAAGTTGTTGGATCGGTTCGATGAGTTCCAGATGCTGGGCGATGCGTTGCCCATATCGTTGGCTTTTGCGGCTTTGATGAATGGTTTGGGCACCCCATCGGCCCCCTTTTGTTGATGATACCATACCATACCTCTTCACTTGGAAGGCTAATACTCTTTTTTTTGGGTTTTGTGATGAGCAGATATTGTCGAGCAGTACACGCTAGGCCAGAACGACAAGCGCGTCCTGGCACGAGACTTTGAACCCAGCCTTCACGACGCAGCCGTCGTGCGGAGCTTCAGGGGCCATCTCATTAAACAGTTCCCCTCTATTTGGTGGTTAACGCGGTTCATCCCCGACGACGTTACCATCATGGTGAATCGGAGCATGGCATCGCACGTGAAGTTACAGCGAGTGAGCAGCCTCTCCAGGAAATGGTACCCAGGACCGGTTTCTGACATGTGTGCGAGTTAGGACATGAAAGCGCAGATCGAGCTCATCCATCGTCAGGGAGGCAGCAATAGCAACAGCAGCAGCAGCACCGGAAACAAATCCTCACCGTCACCGCCGCAGACAATCTTCCACTCCATCCTATCAAGCAGTGACCTTCCCTCGACCGAAAAATCCCCCTCTCGTCTATACCAGGACGGCCTCGCCACGATCATGTTAGGCACGCTCCCCACCGCGACAGCCCTGAGCGTCACACTCTTCCACCTCCTCTCCCAACCGGAACTTCTCCGCCGCCTAAAGACGGAACTCCTGGTCGCGATCCCTTCGGCAAACCTGCAACGCATCCCCCCGCTGAGCGTGCTGGAACAGCTCCCCTTCCTGAGTGCCTGCGTCAGGGAAGGACTCAGACTGAGTAACGGCGGCATGAACACCACTCGCTCGCAGCGCATCGATCCGCAGAACGCGGTCGTCTTTGTGGACCGGTGGAAGAACGAGGGGAAACGCTACGTCATGCCGCCTGGCACGCCGATGTCCATGACGGGCATGCTCGTGCATCTTGATGAGAAGGTCTTTCCGGACCCGGCGAGGTTTGAGCCGCAGCGCTGGCTTGAAAATTCTACCACCGCCGCAACCGCACTGGCAGGTGGTGGTCGCCGTGACGGTGGTGGTGCCAGGGTTGCTGCGCTGGAGGAATACCTCGTGCCCTTCTCCCAGGGCCCGCGCCAATGCCTGGGCCAGCACCTCGCCCTCGCCTCCATCTACACCACCCTGGCCATGATCTTTCGCGTCTACGGCAGCTCGGAGACGGGCAAGATGAAAGGCGATCGCGGATGTCTCGAGCTGTTTGAGACCGAGTATGCGAGAGATGTCGAGATCGTGGGCGATGGCGTCATTGCGCCGTTGAGGAGTAGGGATAGTCGGGGCATAAGGATCAAGGTCAAGTAAGGTAGATAGATACCTAGGCAATTGGGCGGTTGGTGAAGCGGAGAAAATGTTTTTGCAACTACTAGGTAGACAAATGACGGGCCGGAAAAGAAAGCACAGCAGATGTGCACTGTCAAACCCAACTGCTGGAAAGATGTCTGTATTGCCTATGGCTGTTGCTATCTCAAGGTGCACCAGACAATGCCTTGCCAAGAATACCAAAACACTGCTTGTTGAGATAGAGTCCAGACTCCAGGATCAGGTTTCGGGTCAGCCTTGTGTCTCGTCCCTGTTGGTCTTATCAGCCAAACCACCCATCAGCACTGTCGCCTTTCTCCACGCATCGTGTCTCATTCCATTCAATTCTTGCTCCCTGTCCGCAATTTCCTCGTGCATCTTCTTCAACTCGGCATCGTCACCTATCTTCCGCTCCACCTCCGCAATTTCCTCCCGCGCCAGCTTTTGCATCTCCTTCGACTTTGTTGCTACCAGTCTGAGAACTGCAGTACACCATTTACATGGTTCTCCTTGGAGTACTTCGTCAGCCGCTGCGGGTGCGACAGTGTCGTTCAGGAGGGGTTCGTTTCCTGCAGTGGAGATGTCTTGCTTGTGCATTTCGTGTTGCTTGGGGTGGTGCGAGCCAGTGGTCGGGGCGGTTTTGGACGACAGAGGTGTTCTGGCCCGAGTCAGGTGTTTGGGATGTTCGACCTCAAGCCTGCCACAGGAGAGTCGACCCCAGGGCCGTGGGTTGTCGCAGAGTTCCCATCGATGAGCATTCTTCGGGTTGAAGATAAGTGAGGAGACTGGATCGTGGTCAGGATAGGGACAGATGTGTAGCTTGATCCGACACATGGTATTGAGTGGTGGTAGTTATGATCCTGCCCGGTGGTGGTGAGAGTGGTTCTTTGCGATACTTGCAGGGGGAAAGGTGAGTAGGGGAATTGTTGTGATTCTTCCAAGAGAAAAGAGACGAGGTATTATACTCCCAATGAGTCAGGAATGTGAAGGTCTGATTGCTGGTGTGAATGATTGTTTTGGTCATGCAGGAAAGAAGTTACTGCTATGTCGTGAATGAATGATTGCTGACACTAAGTCCAAGTGAATGGATGTTGGGAGCATTTGAAAGAGGAAAAAGGCGAAGGAGGATGCATCCGCTGCGGAGCGCAATGTCTATACCGCGATTCTGGTTTCCTGACTCCAGGAAGGCGCAACCTCTTCAACCGCGATTGTCTTGGAGAGAAAAGGACGGACGAGGGCACACGATCCCTTTTGTCGCTTTCTCACTGAACGAAATTGGCAACCTGCAACTGATCACAGTGACGCTTCTCTGTCAACAGTTTGTCGACTACCATCAAACAAATACTCCCTTTCCCTACCAAGAGCAGATCCAGACAGCCCTCTTCCCAGATCGACGACTCTTTGAATATCCTGAACCTCTTGGATGACCCTTCTCAACTCGAAATCGTCCCTGTTCCTCACCAGCAGACAGAGACCGTGAGAGACCCAGCAACCATCAAGTTCCACAGTCACACATCAACCAAACCACACAATCATTAACAACTGACCACACAAAGGCCATTTGAGAGGACAGTCGGCAACTTGCAGCACTCATCTCCACTCCAAACACCTCAAACACCTTTCTCAGTACCCTCTGACCTGTTGCCTGCCGACCGAATCCCTGCCCTCAGCCTCGAAGCTTTTCTTCTTTCCCACCAAACACCGTACGACACCAGACCTTCTGTGCTACACGAAGGCGACAAAATGTGCTATGCAATCAAGATTGTGCACTTCGGGTGTGTTGATGGCGAGGAGCACGTGGGATATGCGGTGGTTCGGTGCAAGGGCGGGCTGGAGTATATAATGGCCATGGCAGTCCAGGAGGTGTGTAGCGGGTTGAAGCAAGTGGAGGACTGGAGGATGTCTCCTTGCCGCTTTTGCAAGGAGTACATGGAGAGAAGGCGTGCGTTGGGGCCAGCTGGTGGTCGAGCTCGGGCGGCGTCTTTGGACGCAGATAGGCCCAAACGGGCAATTGATGCCTTGTTGTAAGGCACTGAAGAGTGCCATCAAGAGATGGCGATAACAATCTCCAACAACAGGCAAGAATCAATCAAGTGTGAACAGCGTCCGTCTTCTGTTCAGGCTCTCTAGCAAGTGAAGCATCCGTTCTCCTGACGTATCCCGAGCACAGAACATTGCGTCACGGTAACCTCCTCCAACAAGGCATACACCCTGCGATGAGCCCAGCGTCGTCTCAATAGATACCAGCGATGAAATGTATAGCAACCTCAGCGTTCGCTTAGAACCCATGTCTCAGTCTGTGCACAGCGTTCGCCGGCAAACATCCGTGCTGAATGAGTCCAGGACTTTCCAGACATAGGGTGCGACAGTTCCAGCGGTTGTCGGAACGACATTGTCCTGAGAATCATGGCCGCCGCCTCCTCAGCAACTTTTCAGCCTAGATGAAGACGGCGGCAGCGAATGGCCTCGTCACGACAATCACCCCAGGGGTCGCTTTCAGCTGATGCGTTGTCAAGAGCGTGCTCGATTCGCCCAGTCCTAACAATATCACAATGGTACTCCGGACGATCACGTTTGATATCTGTTGTATCATATTCTCTCGCTGATCCAGATGGCTCCCCTGCATCCATATCGAATGACATCTGTCAGCGGCTGGTATGGCTGTGCCTCTTTCGCATCATTTTCGACAGCATAATCAAGGTGCTCAAGCTCCTCATCCCGTATTCGCTTAATTTCCTCAATCAAGACCTTCAATTCGGGATCCAGCTCCTCTCCTTTCTCCTTCAATTCAGTCATCCACTTGAAGAGTTCCCGCACTTGGCCATTGTAGTGATTCCCAATCTCTGTCTCCACTGCCTCTGTACACGCCATAGCAGCTTCTCTGCCCATCATGCCCGTAGTCCATCCCAGGACAGTGGCTGCCGCTTGCCAGACTGGATACATTGCTGTGGGCCGGATGCGGTGTTTTGCAAGAAGTTCATTGAAGACTTTGAAATGTCCGGCTTCTTGGTCATACATGTGTTTCATGAGAGGCCGGAGATGTGGGTAAGCTTTGACGACAGGTGGCGTCTGAGCGGTGTAGATGAGAGTAGCAGCAAGTTCGCCAGCCTGGTTTACACGGAGTGCACTGTCGAGAAACCTCCTTTGCTCATTGGAAAGTACTGTTCTAGGTTGAGCAGGGTCCGGAGTTGTTTCAGAGGAGGTATTTTGGGTGGACATGTGTCGCACTGCAGTTTGCCTCGAAAGGGACAAGCATGACTTTGAGCATCTCAGCGCACCAGACGCGCCTCTGGTACAGCTCCTGACCATCATCTTTGTAACAAATTGGCCATCACTTTGGGGGATAACTGTGACTGAAGGCGAAGACCAATAACTCTGGCATGGGCGCAGTCTACACGAGAATGACGGGTACTTATGAATAGGCCGCGAGTCATTAGATTGGAAACTCTGCCGACAACGTAGTCATGTAATTTTTCCAGAATGGCCATACGCCGTAGTAATAATAATATTAACTACAACTCCTGGAGGAATCCAACAAAGAAGCCTCAGCATCCGTCTCGCTCTCCGACCCCCTTCTTTCACTACGAATAATTTATTCTGGTTCTTCTTTGTCGGTGTGCCATTTGACACATTTAGTTGTTCTCATCTGGTTTTTGCACTAGACTAGACCTCGTTTAGATCTGTGGCCGACGTTGACATTTCTGCCGCACCTCAGCACAATCCTCCTCTAACGACCAAGGCTTCAAGGAACAACCTCACCTTTGAGATCCGCTGCAGTTTTTCCTCCTCCGGCCCTTCGCCTCACCTTCTTCCTTTGACCATCAACTCTGAGAACCTGCCTAGCACTGCAGTGAACTGTGGTTTTACTGCCTCACCATGGCCGACCTGGATGCCGAACTTCTTGCTCTCGCCGGAGGCGACTCCTCCGGCGAAGAGAGCATCCCATCATCCCCCAAACCAAAATCCCCCTCACCGCCACGCTCTAAGAAACAAACAAGAGAATCACCGTCCCCAGACATGGCTCGCAAGGGTGTCGCAAAGGCTGTCAAGCGCACTAAGCGTCGCAAGACGTACTCGGACGATGAAGATGAAGTGTAAGGCTCGCTGTTCACCCGACTCTGCGATCGCTGACGCGCTGTTTTTGCAGCTCTCTGCTGTCGCAACACTCGGAGTCAGCATCCATGTCCCAGTCTGATTCTGAAGCCGACTTCAACGCTGGTGCAGACGACAAACCCATCTTCCCCTACGAAAAGCTCTACTACGACGCAGAAGACAAGGCCAGGATCGAAGCCAAGCCCGAAATCGAGCGAGAGGAGATTCTGGCACAGCGCAGTGAACAGGTAGAGCGCCATGAACAAGACCTCCAACTTCGTCGTCTCGTCGCCTCGCGCGCTCGCGAAGAGGCCAAGAATGCCGCAAAAAATAAGCGCAAGGCCAGCGCCGCAGAACTTGAAGACACCCAGCGAAAGAGCACTCGACAGCGCACTAAGGTCGGTGGCGGACGTGTCGGAGAAGCCAGCAGTGCCATCGAAGCCTACAAGCGACAGCGGGAAGAAAAGACTCTCCGTGAAGAGCAGCGCAAGAAGGACGGGTTTGTGAGAAGAGCAGCATCACCACGAGATGACTACAGCGATGCGGATGCCGAGGGTGAGAGTGACAATGACTACGACGACCGTCGGTACAAGCGACGATCTCCCACGCCACCAAAGGACGAACCCATCGCCGAACTTGCCGACATCCAGAGAGCTCGTGTCGGTCGTGACAATTTTGCCCAAGTTTGCTACACCCCTGGATTCAAGGAGACTATCACAGACTGCTATGCCCGTGTCTGCCTTGGCCCGGGTCGCAATGAAGGCGTCAACGAATATCGTCTGTGCTTGATCAAGGGATTCACCACTGGCAAGCCGTACGCCATGATTGGATCCAACGGAAGACCGTTCCCCGTCGACATGTACATCATCGCAGCTCACGGCAAAGCAGAGAGACCATGGTCATTCCTTGAATGCTCCATGTCCAAGTTTACGGACGACGAATGGCGGCGATACCGATCTGTCATGGCCAATGAGGACTGCAAGCTGCCTACTAAAAAATTCATCAATTCCAAGCTCGATCAGATCAATCAGCTGATTAACCACCGCTTCACCGAAGCCGAGATATCACAAAAGATCAAAGCTCAAAACGATCTCGTCGAGAAGATCACCCGCAGCCAAGAGAAGGAGGATCTCAAGGCGCAGATTGCTGAGGCTCGCGCTGATGGGAAAGAGGATCTTGCCGAAGAGTTGGAAAACAAACTTGCATCCATCGTGCCTATGAAACTGGCTTTTGGTACGAGCCTGACCAAACAAGATGCCGCCTACGTCAACCCCGAACAGGAGCGCCTTGCCGAGCTCAATCGCCGAAACCAGAGACTGAATGCGGAGAATGTTCGCAAGGCGCAACTTGCGGAAATGAGAGCACGCAAGGCGAAAAAGACTCTTGCTCCAGGTGTCGACGAATTGTTCGAGGGCGGAAGTGATATCAGTCGTGCGGGCACACCAGTTAATGGCACGGGGACCCCAAGACTCGCGGCATCAGGCATTTCCCGCACTGCATCACCCAATCCGCTCTCGCTGGCTAATGGAACTCCACGGAGTGCAACGCCCGTCGCTTCCAGCACGCTGAAGCCAGTGGTACTACAACAGCAGAAGAAGAAGGGTTTGCCTACCATTCGCAAGTCCGCCATGGACGATGAGATTATTGCCAGCATGGACTTAGGCATCGATATCGATATTGACATCTAGAGGCGAAGCGAATCAATCAGACAAATGGGCGCCGAGCCGGCTGAAATGGCTAGACAATTCGAATGTGTTGGGCCCGCAGGGCGTTCGTTTGGTTAACCAGACGGCCAGAGTTGGGTGTTCATTGGACTGGGGCTGGCTTGGTCTCGAACTTGTACCGAGTATTTGGAGGATGGTCAAGAAAACAGAAAAAAGATTCGTGGGCTGGGCTTGAGCTCTTCTGCCGAATGCACGAAACAAGATACAGAGCCTAAAAACATGCGGATTCTCATTGCCAACAAATGGCACACCAAATGTCTAGCGCTTAAAAGAGCCAGACTGATTTGCCAAATTGAAATGGTCACAAACATGCAACGACTGAGTTGGCTCTTCTGCTGCAGGGTTGTCCATCGTCCACTTGTCACAATGCTTAAGATCGGCTCAATGCCCGTCTCCTTGCAACTCGATCTAAACTCTCTTCCAGACTGCTCACTCTCACCTTCATCTTCAGCTTCGTGTTCTTGATATACACCGCCGCTTGCAGGAGTCTTTGCCCTCCTGACCGGCGCTTGCTTTACCATCTTCTCATTTGACTGTCTACAGTGAACACCGCCAGTGCATATGTCAAGCCATAGCATGAGGCATACTTCTCCTCTGCCGTCTTTCATTTGGTAATGCAATGACTCTATTACCCTTTCCTCTACTTCTAACTTCATAGCCGCCTGCAACAAGACCTACATCGTCACATTTCAGATCGAAAGCGGTTCCTCGAACTGCGCTCTCTACGGCCACCTGTTTGGGTCTCTCATTCATTTTTGTTCTACCGTCCTCCTGGGATCCTGTCGAAGCCCGCGGAACCTGAGTCCCACAGCCAATATAGCCAACGGGCACCCTCTATGCATCGTTCTTCGTCCTGGATATAACTTGTCTTCACTGTCATCCAAAGAAGCTACCTAGGTATCTATGTTCTGGGAATCATCCTTTAGAGGCCTTGCTTCCGAGAGCCTTCCACTGACTCACGATTTTCTCGGCCAATTGCGCCTTCGCCAACGGCCTTTTTGACTTTGATCGGGGCACTCATTAGCTACTGAGCGCTGGCGTTGACCCAGACATTCAAGCAAGCAACGCAATCGAAAAAGAAAGAGGACTGATTCAAAGTTTCGGCATTGTACTCGCTCGAATTGTTCGAGGTGTCATCCATTCAGACTTTGTCCTACGAGGTTCTTGCTCGCAAATACCCACTGCAAACCATGTGTCTCTTCCATATCCTCGACTGCTCCGCGAGCAACGCATCTGAACTACGCCGTATGCTTACGCGACCTTCTCCAGAGATCATCGCCGCCGGTTTGGTCCGGTGCAAGTGGCACCAGGCCATCACGAGAAGAAGCAACGCAGACGCAAAGTTCCAGGATCCGGGTGCCCTGTGTCCTTACGTGGTGGTGCGCCACGACCAAGTGCCCCTCCCCGCAGATCAAGTCAAGGATCTCGTCGAAGCCGTGTACTTGGGGCGTACTTCCCGACCGCGAGGCTGTCGAAAATGTGAGGAAACCATTACTAACAGGAAGATGTTGGGCCCGATCCCGACAAGCGCGGAGAAGGCGGACTATCTTACAGCCTTACGGGAAGTAGAAGCGACTTTATCATCTCCGGCGTTGGCTGGTGGTGCGGCGGCCCCTGGCAAGAGGAGGATCGGGAGCCTGAACGTGAGCGACGACGCAGGTTTGCTCGGACTTGCTACTCAAGGGCTGCACTCGTCTACACAGCGGTCTCAGGGCAGTGGGGTTTCCAACGCACTGCAGAGACGGAAGGAGGAGCTGGGCATCGCAATGTCGACGCACTTGAGTATAGTCGCACGGCGTTCTCGGTCACGTCAGGCGGTGCACCTCCCTCCGGAGAAAAAAGGAGGTCCTACTGGCCAGTCCCAGAAACAAGGCAAAGAGAAGGAATCTCGTGTCATGGGTCAACAACCCGGACTAAACACACAGCGTCACAATTACATTGATCTAACGGCGAGTTCCACAATCACTCCATCGAGATCGCAGACCGAGCCGGCAGTGTTATCGATGTCGGCGACGGCAGAACATAGAGAGAAGAACATCAAAGAACACGTCGCCGACGCCTTCACACGTCTGGACCATGCTGCCGCCCAACAAAAGGACGGTACTCCTACGCATGGTACCGTCGGGACTCAACAAGACGCTGGAGAGTTCGGCATAGAAATCCTGCGCGCCGTCCGCGACGGCTCCTTCCAGGCCGCCGTGGAGGAACACGTCTCCCGTCAACATTGGGCCATTGATGCGCCTACCGCGTCTGCGAGCTCCTCGTCTAAAGTGGGAGGTGGAGGCGGAGGCGGTCGGACAGGCACAGGGAAAGTAGACATGCTCATCGACAGCGTCAGGATGTTGCGCGCCGAGAAGGCTGGCCTGATCGACCGCGTCGCCGGTCTTTTGGACGAGAAGGCCGCGTCCGTGGAGAGGGAGGCCGTGTTGTTGAGGAGAGTCGCCGAGCTGGAGCGCTTGGTACAGGGACAGGTGAACGATAGCGTGAAAGGAAAAGAGAAAGAGAAGGGAGCGATTTGGCCGTCGCCGTCGCCTCAGGCTCCCTAGACTGGAGGAGACCAAGTCAGCGACCGATGGAGCGGTTTGAAGATATATATCTCGACCGCAGGACTCAAGGGGGTTGAAGTTGAAGAATCGCCGGAATGCTTCTGAATGGAACAAGTAACGCTCGAAAACAGACGACATGCCAACAACTGGGATCATCGCCATGGCGAGGACGACAAGGAGGTCGAGCACTACCAAGGAGATCGAGCACTACAGGGATCCCGAGCACTTCAAGGAAAACGAGCACTACAAAGAAACCCGCAATCTATGGACGATCGCTGAAACGCTCTAGCTCTGTGAACACCACGGCTACGGTTGAGGAATCCCCCCAGATCGCAATCCCGTAGACGCGGGCACGATGATCCTCTGATCCTCGATGCGGCGGGACTCGTGTGGGATCTGAGCTTACAGCCGGGCCTTTTCAGTCGCGGTACCTAGACAAAAGGTGGAGAGGAAAGGGGACATATGAAACGAGAAGGAACAAAGCTGAGAGACGGCGGATATGGATCAGACGTAAGTCCTCCTGGTATTATCAATGGGTAGGAGCTGGCACAATTGGCAAGTAAGGACATACTAGTACCTGGTATCTTACAAGTTGCAGTCTGAAGAGACCATAAACCGCGCTGATATATTCACCCCCTATTGTTTTTGCTCAAGTCTGACACTTTGAGGGCACCGAGCAGCACCAAGATTCAGTCATTGACTGTTTTGGGGATTCCTCTCGAACTTCATCCCAATGTCCATGGCCCCTTCATCGAAAAATGGAAGACGAGGAACGCGTCGAAGCAAAAGGCCCCGAATAGTTACTTACTGCCCTCGAGGAAAACAGAATCAGACTAGACTGTCCTCTATACTGGGGAAGTACTTCGCTAGGTAGCAGTCTTTTCGGATCCCGCGAGACGCAGAGCGGACAGGCAAGGGGGGAATACTAGTTGGGTACGAGAAGTTTACCGAGCAACTCGCACCGAGTGCCTCGCACCGAGTAATCTGAAGCCATGCGAGGCTCGCTTTCTCTGGCGTGATGTGATCCCCGCCATGGGAACGGAGTCGGGCTGTCTCTCTGCCCTTTTGTGGAACGCCTCATGTTGATAATAGATCTAGTGGGACACAAGGTAAAATAGATTAGGAGGAAAAGGAAATGGTTGATGAAAACCTGAGACCTCTTCCTCACGCCACTATGGGCGGCATCGTGGACATGGCCTGGCCAACCGGTGCTAAATTCAACAATCAGCAGAAAAAGAAATAAAGGGGCTGGCGGATGTATCCAAAATATCGTGCATGATTGTACTGGGGTACCTATAACAAAGACACTGCCTACTAGGATAGTGGGGAACTGGGAGGTATGTAATAGGGGTAGGCCGGGGCGTATACCGAAGTAGTACTGTAGGTCTGTCTGTCTGCATCAACATATCACTCGGTACATACCTGGTAAGCTACAGCAGTGTCGGATGCCGAAGCGCCGTTGGCCGGTTTATGTAAGGGGAGGAAGGATGGGCTAGCAACGAGTAGATGCATGCATATATGGCAACTGTTGCCCTCGTAAGTCGTAATAATAATTGACACCATCACCAGCCCCCCTCCTGTTTTTAACACCAAGAGTTGAAGGGAGGGGCGGCATTCTGAATTCGGCGTGCAGGAATGGCTTCGAAACCATTTATCGATAATCGATCCCCCCTGCAACCCTGCAACGGGCGAAAACCGGAAAAGGATCAGTTGGCGAGGGAAGGCGAGGGGAGGAGCCCCAGCGAAGGCAGTCCTCGTTATTATGCGGAAAGAAGAAAGAAGCCGCGATAAGAGAAGCACGTGAAAAATAATTCAACGATAGGCGAGCACATTGCAGAGTACCGAGTACTCGCACCACCTCAACGAGTTGTAAGGCCAAACGCCGATGCTCCTGGCCGCTAGAGCCTGCATGCTGGTGGATCGAAACCCTCAACCATCGCGTCACCTCTGTTCTTCTTCTTGTAAGAGATAGACAGATAGACAGCCCACACTCTTCAAAGAAGATAGGTAATTGAGCGGGTGGGAAAGGTAAGAGTCGGGAGACATGGAATCCCTCTGCCATTTCTGAGCCCCTGGTAGGTGGTTGTGCCTGTACAGGCTAGGATGGAAGGAGGGAGGCATGCATGCATGCAGGACCGCATCTCCCGATTGCACTTACCTCCAGCATGCGTGGGATTTCATCCTTGATCGACAAAGGATTCGCATTGAACAGCGTCGGCGATATGGCCACAGGTAATTCCATCGACCGATTGAAGCAGGTGGTGGCGTCTGGTTCCGAGTTACAAAGACGAATGGGTCCTCCTTGTAGACATGTTCCCTGCAATTGTCCTCTGAAGCAACCGTGGTAGGAGCAGAGCGACATGTGTATGCAACTTGTAAGCACTTGAAACAAACAGCCAGCATACAGAAAAGCAAGGGTGACATGGTAGCTTGCATTGATGCTTCATACCCTTCTAGGTAGGACATCCATGGTACTCTCCGAGTCATGGCTTGTGAAGAGGCGGGCTTGGAGAGGAAGGGGCTGAAATGACACACATCAGGCTGTCGGCTGCTGCAAGGTATATCGCCAGCATATGGGGTCCAAGGCATGGTACGGTAGGCCCAAACACACTGGCTCCATGCTGAGTGAACTGGTCTCAGCCCTTCTGGATGTGATCTGTTCGGTGGACGAGACAGCCTTGAGCTGAAAACCATTCCACAGGTGCATTGCACGTTCTCCTATCCACGCAGCTTATGGGATGTGTTGGAGAGCAAGCGCCGAAGCACTGGACCTTCCATGGAGATCCTATGCCACGGAAAAGCACGTGTGGGAAGCACTGGTACCAATTCCAAGTTTGCAGCTTGTACTTGTTCGCAAAAGAAAGTTGTTGCTGATGTCAACGGTGCATTCTGCTCCAATGCCGTGCTAGACCGTGGAAATGGAATCCGAGGGATCTGAATGGAAGGCCGCACATCATGAGGGGCGCATTGGGTTCCCTTTGAGCCTCTGTGAAGATCAAGCAAGCTGGTCCAGGTTAACGGCGTCAACGGCGTCTGGGCGTGTGCAATGGTCGTTTGTGTGACGCGACTGATCACGAGCGCAGTCAGAACAATAGCAGCAGCACGTCATGGAAAGCTCAAAAACGTCGAGGGAACCTGATCTTGACTGTATCGATCAACGCTCGCCTACCCAGAGTAGGTATCCGGACCGTCCGAGGCGTTAAAGATGCGCCATTTGGCGGTGCTAAAGTGCTGCTAGGGCATCGGAGAGATTCCAACGCTCGATCCAACCTGGGCTTGGGGGAATGCCAGTCGACGAAATAATGATGTACTCGCTGTTTTGCCGGCACGCAACTCTGGACGCCAACGGACAAAAAGTGGGAGGGGCCATGGATCGACTTATGCAGCAGACTTACAGCATGGAGTCCAGCAGTCTCTATGGGCACCTACCTTCTTGCAGAAAAGACACCGCCACATGTAGAGCATGGACGACGACCTGCTCCTGGCCAAAGATCGAAGAGTGCTGGATGCGCGGAACGCCGCTCGTTCGGCAGACGTAGCATTGCTCTTGCTTCGTTGTTGGTTGGAGGCTGCGATATCCCGTGTAGTATTGGTTTTGGCTGATGACTTTCGTAGCCTACTAGGTACGAGTATTACATGCGACAGGTTACAACTGATCGGACCAGCCATGTCGTGGGCCGGGCCCGAGTAACACAAGATATCCGCTTCGGTTTGCTGCAGGTCGATTCTGCCTACCAACCGGTTTGCTCCTCTTGTGCGTACAGGCGTGTACCCATGGTATTTTACTTTACACGTTGTCTTCAGTGTTGGATCGATGTTGCAGCAGCGCCATTCCTCATATCGACAAAATGGAGACTGTCGCTAGGACTGTTGCTCGTCGAACGCATCGCTTTGTTAGTGGCCCCGACAGCTCACATCAAGCTATCACATCTTCAGAACGGCCGAGTTTGAAATGTCACGTAGCTAGCCGGGCTGCAGAGCTAGCACAAGGAAGATGCACATCTTCCTACAGATCCTTTCATGCTGATGGCCGCCAGCGTCCATGGCCGTTACGCCGATCCGCTTCAGTGCTTGCTTTCAGATATCTCTCTTGGAGACCCATTGCGTAGCAGGACAGATGGCGGATCAGCCCATACCACAGTAAACTACTGGCATAGCAGCCACTGCATTCAACTTGGTGCATACTCGTATGCTTCCCTCGTCCGTCAAAATTCCGGGCGCAACATCAAGGCAGAACACGAGTAATCGGTAACTCGTGTTGGACGCGCAATATTCCGGGCTGGACAGCCTGACTGCTCGGTCGAACATGATTGTCTCGCCGACTCTGACTCTTGCAGGGCATTGGCTTACAGATTTCCAATATATTCAGCCATCAAATTTCTCAAAACAAATGATCTGGGACAGCAGATCACTTTTCCTAAGGGATAAACCAGGCCCAGGATACTTTCACAGAAATGAGGATTAACAGGAGCGGGCAATTTGCCCAAAATCCCCTGTACCACGAAGGCAGGCTGGGCCCTGACGAGCCCCTCCTGCCCGAAATTGTGGTCGGACTCGGCGAGCAGGCTTCCCCAGAATTTCTGGACGCCACGACTGGCACCAGTGGCACCAGTGGCAGCGCCAAGGCATGTTGGCTCCATTTGGCTTTGTTTCGAGACGGCGCCTTTTCGCCGTTTCGCCGACGCCAATCTGTTGTTTATCAACTGCCGCCACAGGCGAGCCCCAATATTGCGCCAAAGGAAGGCGGGGGATGCCACTGGAAAAGAGACTCGTCCAGGCTTGTGGTCAGTCTTGTAGCAGTCGTCATCGCAGCGCCCCCTTGGAGATGACAGCAGATGAGCTTTCCCAGGCCAGTGTGAGTAATTGCTGGCACGCATGACCACGATGGCAGCATGACCGGCGAGGACTTTTGCTTGTTGATGAGAAAAATAGGTGGACGCGAAGCTACGGAGCACTACCGAGTATTGTGCTGCGGACTTGCGTGAGGGACACATCCGCGTCTGCCCGTGAGCTGGTGACGTGAGTAGTGGCGTCCTCCCTTCCTCATCATACCAGGCATATCTGTCTTCCTGTTGGACGCGGGTGTACGCCTAGCCATCTATTGGGAGGCGCTATCAAAACCAAGTGACTGAGCAGATTCAACCAGAGCGAGTCACTAGAGCGAGTCATCAGGTCGACCTTTGCGCCACAAACATGGGGCAGGCCACCGTCCAGCTGTCACCAGCCATAGCATTGCGCAAATACTGGTCACTCAAGGCAGCATTCGTACTCGTACACCTTGGCACGAGGCATTGAAAATTCCAGGTAGGGCCAAGAAGGGGAAGCCACAGGACACATCATCAAAGACCTGGTGGCGGCGGTGGCTTGCTGTACTCGGTACCGTGAAGGAACTCCGTCCGGAGTGACTCAGTGTTATTATCATTCGTCTATAGTTGTAAGCAGAAACAAGAGGAGGTTGGGAATCTGGGTCAAGAGAAACAGGCCGTAACAAAGAAGGTGAGTTGGCTGGAGACTGGTGGCAGCAACACAGTTTTGCGCTGGGGAGAGAAAAACCTGAAGTCGGCACGTCGGAGGACGGCGAAAACAATTGCCGATATACCGACGCTAGAACATTAATCTGGGGTGGCCAAGTCTGAAACAGCCAATCACAGGCACCGCTTCCAGCACTATTCTCTCTGTCCTTGCTAACTACCACCACCGTGTACCTCCGTACCTTGTTTTC
This sequence comes from Fonsecaea multimorphosa CBS 102226, assembly GCF_000836435.1. NCBI lineage: Eukaryota > Fungi > Ascomycota > Eurotiomycetes > Chaetothyriales > Herpotrichiellaceae > Fonsecaea > Fonsecaea multimorphosa. The sequence goes on along the minus strand of NW_015971636.1, from coordinate 622,485 downwards.
CAACATATTGGAGGACTCCGCGATCAACAGATCTAACTTGTTCCTCGTTTCACTTCCTGGAATACCACTCGAGGCCCAGGGCATTCTCGAGAACGTGGGAGTCACTCAGTTCCCTGTTCTGGAACAGAGGACGGACAATTCGGTACCTGTAGTGAGTACGAGGTACCTACGGAAGTCCTGCAAGCCTCCCTCGCTCCGTCTTGTTTCGCTGCTTTTTATGGCTGGGAACCCAAAGAGGATTTGGAGAGGTTGCCCTCCGAGACCTGTAGAGCAAGGACCGTGGCAGATTGGGTGAAGCCTATCGTCGAAAGGGTCCCCCAGGTTAATACAGAATGTACTGGGTACCTACGGAGGACTGTTACCCGAACTGCCCAATCGCGTCTAACAGCCGCTAATCCTCCACCCTCGGTGACGCCATACAAGTGGTCTTTACAATCATCCAGGTCCCGAGTACTCGTAGGTAGAAGGAGAATGAGTACTCGGTACACAGTTGCTGATGATGGCTCTTAGGATCCTGTGATAACCAGCCAAATTGCCGCAACTGGCAGTGAGCGTAATAATACGAGCCCTCGGAAGGACTGCCTCTGTTCAGAGACCACCTGCAGCACGCATCACTCGGGACTATGCGCCTCGCGTTGCTGATTGACTTGCCGATCGGGGACCCCTAAAGGCTTTTCAGCGCCCTGAAGGCCACGAGGAGAGCCAAGAGCAGCGCCTCCACCAGCTGTGCTGTCATTTGAATCGCTCGGGACAGGTATGACGCTTGGGGGCTCAGGTCTGGCGCAACAAAGCCCCAGGGCGGGGACTGGGCAACTACGAGTACAGAGACGAGTCAACCGAGTTCGCTGACCGAATCGGCATGTACGAACGAAAAGTGCAAGCGGCTGACTGGGCTGAGGATGCTCGCAACCTCACTATGACTTGTTGAAGCATGCGACGTGGACGAGCCGTGACTCGGCGAAAGGTGCTGTTTGGCGCTGAGCGAGAAGGAAGGGGGCTAGACCGTGAACAGGCCTAGTGAAGCTGCGGCACGACGGGGTAGGCGTACGAGCATGGGCGTCGACGCATCAACAAGGGGGGCTTTTTACTTTGAGCCGAGCATTTGGAAAGTTTGTGCTCTGGGCCAGGGGGCAGGGATGGAACAACAGCTGACCAGGGTCACGACGCACACCAAGTGGAACCACGGCGACTGTGGGTTCCGTGTCACTTGAACCCAGAGGTGGGAGGTGGCTCGGTGGAAACGCCAGGACCGTTGGCTGGCTGCGTCAACTGTGAGGAGGAATGCTCGAGACTTGGCCAGCGCTCGCCACAGGGCACATGAGAGAGGGCCATGATGGGCCGCGCATACAATTGTGGCGACCCTTTTCGATCCTGCCCATCAAACCCCAAAGAGGATGGGCCCTTGTCGGCAAACTCCTCCGTTTCAGGTCCCAGCCTAGATATACTCCCATCTACCGCCCTCCACGTCCTCTACCCAGACTCTCCTATACCACATAAACATCCGCCCATCCATTTCTACGTCTGACTGTGATCTACCTAGAAACGGCAAAACCCTTTGTTGTGTTGACAAAGACTTAAGAAACGCCTTTGGTACCAACTATATCCCACACCACCATCACAAAGGGACGGCTGACTGTATTCCTTTGAGCGAATTTATTCACGAAATACGCTTCACACCAAATACCGTGACCTGCCTTCTCCCCCAGACACTCTCTATATTAGTCGCCATCTGTCCCCCTCATACGCAGTGGCAATGACAGATTACGATTACCCCCAATCCCCAACCATGTCACAAGACAGACACATGGGCTCAATGGCCGCAGCCCTCAGATCGAGGCTGGAGGACCTACCTCAATTAAACATGGCAAATTTGGGCACGCTTTGGAAACGAACATCTCTCGAATACCCCAACTCAGCGTCTTCGTCTCGCTCAGCATATTCCTTCAGCTCGAGACTATCAGAAGACACCGATGCCACAGACCTAACTGTTACACCGACCGCCCGCTCCCGCGCAAGCACATTTGACAACACCGAACACCTGCCTATGCCTGTTGTACCCGCCGAGCCCTGCAAGCCCCCCTTGAGAGTAGTACTAGGGACCGCGTCGGTGGGATCACACTTGTCACCGCTGGCAAAAATCACCAATGTCGAGGACGCTTCCAAGTTCGTCAACCTATTCCGGTCAAGAGGCTATGCAGACATAGACACTGCTCGAGCCTACCCAGTGGGTCGAGGTGGCACTTGCGAGAAGCTCTTGGGCGAGGAAGCACTCCGACTATCAAAATGGGCCAATGTTTCGACGAAAGTTTCGAGTTTCATGCCTGGATCTCACCGGGCCAAGAACATTGCTTTGAGCATTGACCGATCCTTGGAAGCCTTGAACACCGACACCGTCGACATCATGTATCTGCATGCCCCTGACCGAGCGACCCCGTTCAAGGAGACTTGCGAGGCCATGAACAAGGCCTACTATGAAGGCAAGTTTGAACGCTTTGGCCTGTCCAACTATTCTGTCGAGGAGGTCGAGGAGATTGTCCGCATCTGCGAAGAGAATGGCTATGTCAAGCCTTCGGTCTACCAAGGACAGTACAACCCCATCTGCAGAGGCGGTGAAGAGCGGTTGTTTGCGGTGCTCCGCGAACACAATATTGCATTCTACGCCTACAGCCCCTCGGCTTGCGGGTTCTTCTCCAACAAGGTTTCACGGGCCTCGACGAGGGACAAGAACAGCCGTTGGAACATCGCCTCCCCACTGGGTGCCAAATACGCCGGCGATTACTTCCAAGATCCTCTCTTTGCTGCCGCCGAGATAGTTCGCCAGCAAGCCAAGAAGTTTGGCATCAGCGGTCACGCCGCGGCTCTCCGATGGACGACGTGGCATTCTCAGTTGGGTGCCGAGTACGGTGACGCTGTCATTGTTGGTGCCTCTAAGCTGTCGCAACTCAAAGAAAATATGGACATCCTCGAGCAAGGGCCCCTGCCTGAGCCGCTTGTGGAGACCTTGAATAGTGTCTGGGAAGATGTCCGTGCTCTCGAAAAGGGTCCGCGCTTTTCCTTTGTCTAAAAATGTATCACGAACTGTTTTGAAAGGCCACGAAAACGGAATATGGCACAATGAAACGGAATACAGCGAAACGGGGTGGCGTTTGTCTTTCTCTTCATGGAACGCAAAAAGACTCCCCTTTACGATGGGGATTTGTTCTTTTCGGAAAGAATTTTTTCTAACCTTCTATCACGATCCCTCAAGTGCTGAGATGGATCCATTACCTTTTTTGGCAAAATACGTTCAAAGCGAGCGTTTTGCTCTTTTTTTGGGATTCGGTTGGAACTGGAAATGTTGGATCCTGTATGTGTGACGATACCCAATGTTGGCTGTATGTTATCTTCTGAGAAAAACAAATCATGTCTCACTACCGGTCTCTGGAAGACGCAGGCTATCGAATCATGGGGATATGGGGGTCGAGCTTCTACACAGAACATGGCTCGTTACTATTTTCTCATGTGAGACCCCAACTGCTAGCAATGGAAGAAGGGTTTGTCGAGAATCTCTTTTTGACATCGCCCACTTTTTTTCTAGATTAGCTAGCAACAATGAAAAAAAATACATCCATTGGACACTACCGCTACTGCTCTGCAACTCACTCCCCTCCCTTACACAATCCGTTTATTCCAGTCTTCCAAATATGGTCGTCTTTGTAATTCCCCCCCTCCACCCTTCCCCCCCGGTCTTTGTTCGGTTGTGGTGCTAAGTGCTTACATGCGCGGCTCGCTGTACCTCGTACGTTGGGAAGGCACCCAGAAGGGAGGGGGAAAGAAGTACCAGTTGGATTTGCTATTCGTAAATCACTACTCGCCCGCCCCAATTTTGTTCTCAGAAGGGGGATGAATCAACGATAATACTGGCCCAGTTCACTTCTCCTTACGCAGTAGTCTCTTGCGGCTGAACCGTCCAACCCAGTCCGAAACGCCAATAGAGGAATCCTCCCTTACACGTTCCCGCCTGGCACAGCAGCATGCAGCATGTGTGGACAAAGTCGTCGATATGACAGATGGCAGTTGTGTGCCACGACAGATCCCGTCCATTGGCTTTTCCGACCGCAGCCCCCCTTCCCCCGTCCCCCTACCCTCCATGGTATAGGCGTATACGATGACTGGGGCTGTTTTTCCGGCAAGCAAATCAATACTACCTTTTGTCTAGTTGTTGGGCTTTCCATCCGCACAATCTTGATGCGCTCCCACATGCTACGCAAGCATGCTGCGCAACCGAAGCGGCCTTGCACATAGAACCAACGACAAGGCACATCGAGTTGGGGAGCAGCACAATACTGGGCAGAAGCCAGGCGATACACGACACCCACTTTTCAATGGTAGGGGTGGAGGTATTCTCGCTACTTGGGCTGATATGGACCGGCCTTGCTCTCCCGCGCCTGTAACAATCGAGACCAGTCGGCCCCCCTTAGGCAATAGAGAAGGGCGGATGCTCGTTCGACCCCCGGCAAGTGTCAACAAAATGTCAACCACACCCAAGCTTTTGTAGACGAAAGAGGCAACCGATCGTACCTACTAGCAAGCTGTGAGGGCGGCGGGTGTGGTTTGGTTTCGGACCGTATCCCTTCTCCTCAACCTACTGTGGCTCCTCCAAGCAGGTGAAGAGAAGGTCCATCGAAAAAAATTTTCTTTTCAAGGCGCTTGTCAACGTTCTCTCGGGGCGGAGGATCGCGGGGCAACAACCGCTGGAGAAAGTCTCCTTGTTGTCCAGTAGCAAGCGTGTAGAAGGCCCCCCTCCTGGCCTTCTAGCAGAATCCTTTGGTATCGAAGAAGGAAGTGATTTGCATCCTGCCATTGTCCGGTTCAACACATTGCATCCAAGTCATTGTGCCAGACATCCGAACTCGCTTCTCCCCTCCCCCCCTTCACCAATGGGTTATGATCAGGCCTGAGGCCTCCCGACAGAGGGGGAAGCAATACGCTCGCGTGACGAAGCATTCCCATACACCCATTTAGCATTTCCCCCCAATCCCTCGATCACTCGATCAGAGGCGTGACTGGTAGGTAAGCAGATGAGGCAAATAATGACGTGGAAAGAAGGCCGTTTGACTGGTCAGCCGACTTACTGTACAGGCCACCCCTTTTACCAAGGACAAATCGCCAGTTGCGTGTATGACTTGCGCGATAATTCCCTTCTCGCTCTCTCTGCGTCATTCGTCACCATTGTCCCGACAGCTTCCTGTGGCCTGAGGAGCCTGAAGCTTGCTATTGCGCTCTTGAGTGACGAGCCGCTAACCTCAACGACCAAGGAGGGAAAGGGATCCATGGATGAAATCGAAGCGAATCGACTCCGCCCCCATCCACGTGGTAACCTCGTTTGTGCCGTGTCTTCCTGGGAGACGGGACTTTTCTGCATTCGGCCAGGCAAAGAAAAAGGCCCTGACCAGCAAATAGAAACGAGTTATGGCCTAGTCCCTCCCCCCCTTGCGTGCTGCCAAGTCCTGCCGGGAACGCAGTGGGAAGTTTCATGTCCCCCCTCTCTTCGGCTCCAAGAGGTGAGCTGGCCAGAGCCACTCCTTCGGAAAACAGGCCAATGCTCAGGACGGGCAATGGTGGAGAATAGGGCTGAGCATCCTTCGCTTACAGAGTTGTTGGTCGGTGGTGCCGCTTATGCCCGCGGTACCTGTACCTGTTCTCGGTACTGTGTGCAGTGTGCTTCTGTACTCCGTCCTCTCGTAAAAGACACTTTAACTCTGGGGCGGCTGATCTGAGCAGTTCAGCTTCTTAGAGCGGGATGACCGAACACAAGGGGACGCCACAAACCACAAACTGCAAACACACTGGGCAGTTTTCGTTCAACCCGCTCCCCTTTTCAGCCTTTCCCATTCAAGTGTTGCAAGGTAGCCGCTCAGAAGAACCAAGAACTCGCCGACTTTCGTTTGTGGACGGCTCGCTTCAGGGGCTGGCTGGGATCCCGCGTGCTTCCCCCTCACCCCCTTATTGATTGGGTTCGTTGCTTTTCTATCTCTGGATCCTCCTGCATGTTGGCTTGTCACTCTTGCATGAATTTGTCTCGCAAATACGAGGCAGCCTTCAAAGAAAAAATATCTCCCGCATCCCTTTTTGATTGACCGGAAAAGGAACGTATGGGGGTGAAATTGGGAAAGAGGCAGGAAGATCAACCCATAGGACGACTGGAAACTATTGCCTGCCCCTCGCTCGCCCAGCTCTTGTCAAAGACTATCGCTATCGCTATCGATACCGCTATCGATTACGAGTACGACTATCGATAGGCGAGAGGGCGTGGGCGCCAGGTGGAACTACACATTTTCATATTGATCGTCGTACCCCGTGGCGCTGGCCCCCAATATCTAATATCTAATATCCATCCCATCAAGCCAACAACTCTCCGGCTTCGCTCTATCGGGCATTGTTGACATGTGGGATTTCTTGGCTTCCCGATTTTGTTCTTGCTTGTTTGTTCATGGGACGACCGCTTCGACTACTCGTAAATACTGGGCAGGGTTCTTTCTGAGACAGCTCATGTCCGATCTAAAATCTTATCGAGAACTCAACGAATCAAACAAAAGCTAGCCAGCTAATGGGTTGCAGAAGGATCTATGGGCTTTTGCATTTCCCCCGAGCTGCTGACACGGCCTTGAGATGGCCATGTAGGAACCCGTGTGAGGAATCTCACCCAAACCCAAGGGGAAGGCGCCAACTGGCACAATGCTCTCGGTCTCTCTACCGGGGGTTCAACAAGTACTCAGTACTGTGCGGGCTTATGATGACACGCACTACTCACCCAAACCGATGGGGTGCTGAATCCTTCAGGCTGAGGTAAGAATTCATCTTCCCCACTCCCTTCTCAACTTTGTCGAGCGAATGAGTATGATCTGTTCACTATGGGCCTCTAACAAACCACCACTGGGAGCGCCTCCTCATACATGCGCATGCTCACTGGTATACCTGCCTGCTGCATCACCGCTGCGTGTCTCATGTGGCACACCATCTCATCTTGCCGGTGCAAAACTGGGGCGGAAATGGGCAACTGCACTCATCATCATCTGCTTGAATCCAACCGCAAAGTGCCCCTTGATCCTGATGTGTGAGAGAGGGGGTGAGGCTCTTGTAGGGCTTTGCTCGACCAACAGCCCTCTCGTTTGCTATTCGAGTCGCCACTTCGCGTCTGCGCCACAAGAATACGCTGGAACTAATCCGGGTGGCTCACAAATCGCGACGAAGTATTCATGTGGATAGTAACCAGTAAGTGACTGACCATTCCGAGAACGGTATACTTGATCCATCATGGCCTCTGAACGCAGACTGGCAATTAGTCACTCTGTGGCGATGACTACTACCTTTGATTACTCGGAACAATACCGGGTACGAAGGTTCGTTGTCGTTGTCGTCGAACAAACAACGATATTTCCGGCAGCAGTGTGTTTGTTTGCTTTTTGGGAATGCGAGTCTAAGCCTTCGCCGCGCATGGGTTTTCTGCCGCTACATCTCACGTGTAGACAGCAGCGCAAGTAAGGTGAGCTGTGTCGAAACGCGGTCTGAACTTTCTGGCGTCTGGCCGCCCCTATCATGAACCGCAATGCCCGGCGGTTGAAGCGGCTGATGCTGCGGCCGCCGCCAGACCATTTCACCGTTGCAGACCCAGAGCAAGTGTGATGCAGCCAGTACCGTTTTCCATGCTCGACATCCACCTGAGCCCCGATCAAGGTCTCGAGATGCCTCCTCACTGGAGAGGCCACAACCATTACGCACGCATGAAACCCGTCTGGTCGGATGAAGATAGTCATTCTTTGCGATCATGCTGGGGCTTGGTGACCATGACATATGACATGTTGGACTGGATCTTGAGCAAACCAGCCCGCATCCAAAATGTGCTGGCACTGCCCAGCCATCCGTTCGCCGCACTGGTGGACCTCAGAAGAAGGGAGGACCGGCTTAGCAGAGCCTTGTTATTCTTGTCATTGCGTTTACAGATGTATCCACCGTTCCTTGTAAAGCAGGTGTACTGGGCCATCGCGGCGGCAATCGATTACCCACATCCCCAAGGTCACTCACTGCCATTTTCCTGGACAGTGGAGACCCAATGGGTCGTCTCGTTGATCTTGAGAAAAAGGAAAATATGGGTTGTCTGACATTTTGACATTCAAACACTGACGGTTTCTGGTGACAAGAGAATGACAGGCCCTGGCCGAAGAAGGCTCCAGCCCACAGGACGATGCCCATGTCGGAATGGCTTGTCTATTCTGCAATTCGGGGAAAAGAGACCCAAGTTGCAGCTATGGCTGGATTGTGTCACTCCGAGGCTTGTGGCTCCAGACCACCCATAACGTCTCCCCGCATATCGTGCAAGTGAAGAAGAACATGAAGATGCCGGAACGCTTTTCTCTCACCGGTCTGGATGCCTATCTCGCACGGGAGGAGACTCGTGCATGCATCTCAATTCCCTCAGTCCATCTGGCCGTGCCACCTCGCTTTCCGGGATTGGGCTAAAGTCTGGAATCATGCTTTGTCTGGAGGGCGACCACTTTCCAATTTGATCGTTGAGGTAATCAAACGCTTCCTTTCCATTCTGAGGCAGGCGTGCAGGCGTGTTGGACCTGCCCAGGCTCGTTCCACTGGGAGATCCTTCCTGATGCCGTGGGTGATGGATTCCAGAATCGACCACAGGTTTAAGCAACCTCTTCTCATGCGAACCAAAGAAAGTAAAGAATGTTGTCTTGACATTCCAACATTTCATACTCGGCGAAAGGGACTGTTCAACTAGGGGTCGAAACTGGTCAGTCGGTATTCCACGCAGTGGATATCCCAGTCCCAGTCTGAGCGCAAACAGGGTGAGTAGCCTGAACAGGTCCAGGCCGAGGCTGATCACAGACGTGAATGCTGATCCAAGCTCACGGCAGGGACAAAGGCACAGGAATGATGGGCAGTCCATTTGTCTTTAGAATCCAACCAATCCTGCTCACTTTCCCTCAGAGATTATGGCTGGCTGGCTGGCCGGCTGACCACGATACTCCAGATCACCGACAAAAAGAAGGAACTTGTCATACAGCACAAGTGGTGTCACTCGCTATTCGACAATGACCAGCTCTGCAGCATCCATGCCTAACTTCTTCACCTCCCTTTCCCCCTCACTGATTGCATCCGGCTGAAACTCCTCTGCTACGTCCCCGTGTCACGGACCATATGCCTTATGCCACTCAAAAACTGCAGGGTCTCTCTGTACGACCTCTCAGAGGCTAGAGCCCGCTTTGTCCGCGGTACATCCCTTGCGGGTATGACAGACCAACCTCGTCCATTTCTGGGGAAGTTGCGCGGGTGGTCCAGACCTCCAGACCGGGACTGGGAAAGGGGCAGGACAGATGATAGAGTGAGCAGCTTTTCGAAGACGGAGGGACAGAGACATTCAGGTCTGAACTCGGCGCCCTGTCGTGCAAGGGCGCATGCAATTTCTACCAGAGACCGCTCAGAGCATGTATGGTGGGGAGGCTTCCACCGCAGATGTGCCAACCTCGTCAGTCGGGTTCGATAGGGTCATGCTGTGTTGGGGGATGTTGTGAATGCGATCCCACGTCTTTCTGACCTGACTGGTCGGTGTCTCCACCACCGCCATCCTTCCATGCCCCTTGCCTTGGACACCTTCTGGCCAGCACTCCTCCGGTACCACAGCGTGTGTGTTCTTTGCGCCAGGCTGGATCTTGTTCATATCGCATCCCAATCCCACTTCATGATGAAGAGAGGCGGGGAATACCAGCACGGGCCACCTCGGGCCAGCCTGGAGCGGCCGCTCAGAGGAATGTACCACAGAAAATGACTTCCTCACCCAGGCAGAAAGGGGATAGGCAGCTGGCAGGTATGTATTTGGGGTCCTATGGAGTCCTCCGTTGAAGATCCCTTGTGGCGCGTGCCCTGTTGCACAGGGGGGTAAGAGGTAAAGGCAAGGCTTCAGCTCTCTAAAGCCCCAATTTTTACTCCCGTGTTTCGCTTCAGGCCAGTCCCAAAGACACGCCCACGCCCATCCTCACGTCCATCTCCATGCATCCTTCCTCCCCAGCCAAGGACGCCAGACCGGCTGATCACGCAACATGCCCTGACCTGCGCTGTGCCACCGCTCACGGTCGGACACATCACACCGCATGCAACCTACCTCCAGCCTCCACGCCTCCAAGCACAAGCATTGTGTACGTACCACCAGTACCACCGTCACTGTGTTTGCGCGCATGCGCTGGACCAGGCGTGATCCAGATTTAGTGGGGACACGCCCATGACAGGTCCAGATGAGTTAATTGAATGAGGTGAGGTGAGGTGAGGTCGGGACCATTCATCATCTTGTCCCCCTTCTCTTGGATATGTGGTCCACAGGGGATACACGACAGAAATCAAAACTTGGACCTTTCCAAGGGAAATGTACATGTACAAAAGTTAAAGGGCAGCCAAGGTCCCTCTTCATAAAGCTCGACAGGGCTAGCGTGGTTGAGCTGAGCTAGGCGGTGGTAGGGAGGTAGGTATGTATATTTCTTGCCTATCAGAGCAGAATGAACGACAATCCTCCATTCACAAACCCGAGTCTTCAATCGTCCGACTCATCCTCTGAGGAAATTTTCCCCCCGGTTTTGGTCCCTCAACAGAGCCTGTCAAGATCTCATCATAACAACAGAAACAATCCTCCAGCCTTCAACCCCTTGCGGGTCCCCTTGAACTTCTTCACTGTCCCACAGGCCCGGAAATCAAGACTGTGCCTGCCTGGCCAAAATACTGCCGTCGGCCGCATCTACCAGGCCGTTGAACTGCTGGGAAGTTCGGTTGGTGTTGAGGACGACCGACTGTCCGCCGGCGTTGACGACGACCTCGACGCCCTGGAAGTCGGCCGTCAGTTCGGCGGCGTCGATCAGGAGCTGACCGTTCGAGTCCAGCGGGTAAAATTCCCGGATGGGCTGCTCGTGGTTGAGCAGTGGGATTTCGGCATTGTCGCCGTGGCCGGTCTGGTTGTTGGTGAGTCGAAGGCGGACCATTTTGTTCAGGTGGCTGTTTGTCGTTGGTTGATTTTTCAGGAATGGGATCACAAACTCTCTGTCAACGATAGGTCGCGAAGTTGTAGAAGCTCAAGAACAAGGCTGGTTGAAAAAGCCGTGAGACAGAGAGCGAGCATTGCCTGATCCATTGCCATCTTTTATAAACATTCTTTGAGCTCGATCAGGCTCAGCTGATGAGCCAAGGACTGGCTGTGAAAACGAGGAGGGGGGTTCATGCAGCTGAGAGCTTTGGAATCTTCGATTCGTCCACAAAGTTACAGCTTGTCGACAGACCCAGAGAGCGGACACTGGACAGCCACTCAAATACGGGCATGGACTTTGAGCAAGCAAGTGACTGACTAGGCGCTGACGCCCTGACAATGTGGTTCGATCTACACGAGGAGATGGTTGCGCAATGCGCCAAGGGTTTTGAGATGCATCGATTTTTGCTCTCGCAAGAGGGTCGCTGGGAGGCCTGTGCTGAGGCTACGGTGAGATGTCAAACGATCAGCTTCCGGATGCTTCCTTCGGGCCTCGCATGTAAAGGACTAATTTTTCCCTCGCGCGCCCTGAGGAACAAGGTCCATTTGCTGATATCAGAGCTGATAACCCTGGAAGGGACAGGTAGTCATGGCACGCCGTGGGCAGCACCAAGCCTCATGTGATTGATTGCGCTGTGAAACATGCATGAGCTGAGGGCACGAGCTGAGTCCGTGTCCTGCTCACACGGTGCGAAGAGATGATGGATGGCGTGCGTCCACAGGGGTTTCGATGAGCACCTTTTTGTTTACTTGCTCTCCGAGTTCCACCTGACCTGGCACGGACTGGCCATCGACTATAAATGAACGGAATAGACTCCGCTGGCGGTGACCCTGTAATTAGCTGATCGTTCTAGACCTTGGCTACCTATAGGTACTTAGGTAGCTTCAACCACATCTCCACAATATCTCCCCCACCTTTTTCAGCTCAGCTACGAGTCGCCAGCCAAGGTTCGAATGGGCTGGCTGGCTGGGGACTGTGCTGATTCCACGTACGGCTAGCAGCTACCAGCTACGAGATGGAAGGTGCATACGCCAAGGGTAGATGGCCTCACACCTGGGGTATGTATTGGGCACAACATCAAAAGATACCTAGGTGTGGAAGCTGAAACTGACAAACAGTGCCGTCGCATGGGAAATTGCATGCGAGGTTTCAAGCAGACGCACCTCGCAACGTCCAACTCAGCACCCTCAGCCTGACGCATTCAGAGTGGCTTGCGCTTCTTCCACGGTGGCCCCGCAGTAGATCGCCGAGTAGGGCGTCAGAGAATACCGACAGGTTTGATGAGGACAAGGATCTCATCGGCCCACAAACCATCTCATCAGCAAACTCCATGCGAACCATTCTGTCGATGAACTAATGAGTCACCAAGGATGCTTGCTCAAAGGGAGAATGGATACTGGAATCGCGCAGCAGTGGCCTACTAAGATGAAGCTGCAAACAAAATCTCTATATTTGACCGTTCGTCTCAGCCCCTATTCTTGTAAACTCAAGGACGAGAAGTGTAAAAGTGATCTTGTAACGACTGTGTTCTCACAAAACGACAGTAGCATCCATTCCAGCCGTGGTGAGTATCCTCCTATCAGAGAAAGACCGTCATGTTACTCATGCCATTTGCTGATTCGGAGACCCCAACTCCAAGCAGGTGGAAGCTTGCCCATCTAGCCCTCCTGCACTCATGTCACCATTCACGAATGACCCTGTTCGTTTGAAGACGCAGGCGGTTTCATGTAAAGGTAGTTCTCTGGGTCTGGTGTCTCCTTCATCCCGTTGCGGATAACATCCACAGGAAGCTTCAGGGCGTCAGAAAGAGCTGGAGTGACCGACGACGTGGTTGGACGAGTCTCGCCCAGACCTTTGACGACGTAAGCGTATTTCATAAGGCGAGTCCCGAGAAGATTCCACACTCCGATGGCACCTGGAAAGAGTTGCGCGAGTTCGCCACTCTTGTAGGAATTCTGAAGGACTTGGTGACATCGATACCAAACCATTTCCTCGTGCTCTGTGTTGCGCTCGGCAGGGATGTCACGATCCAGACAGGAGACGCTGACTTGAGGCAGAACAAAGGGAGGAGTCAGTAACCTCGCCTGAGACGCTAAAGCGGCAGTGTTGTGGATCGATTCTGGTTCAATCCAGTGGAAGGCTGCCATCATTTGGGCGAGGTCGACGAGACGCCACATGGGCGTGGCCACGTATGCACCTTCAGCTGTGCGAGAACGGATCTAGCATTCCCCAAAAGCAACTTGGACTGTTTTTTGGCCTGCATTGATATCATCTTGCAGCTTGGTCTTCATCAAAGCCGAGATTCTCCCAACCCGAGAGACCAGGCTTGTCATGCCGGTTGGGGCGTGGTTGAAGTCTACCATGGGGTATTCGGACCCTGGAGGAGAGTCTGGCAGTGGATTGATCCGTACGCTGATGTTCGAGCACTGCTCCCATTGAAGATCAGGTATAGAGTCCGGGTTTGGTGACTTGTCGGTGATATAAAGGATCCAGCAATTGCCCTCTTTAATCAGAACTGCATCCGAGGCGATTGGTTCCAAGGGGTGTTCGTGGGTGGAAGGAGACGAAGGCTGGCTCGGGGCCTGTGAGTGAGTAGAAGCAATAGAGGATGCCATGGTGGAGAACAGTAATGCTGTAGCAGAGAGCTTGAAAAATTACGAACACAGATATAAGATCGATAATGTCGGTAAGATGTGCTGCGGCCTAAGATGTGGTGAAGCTGGAGAGAAAAGAGGGAGGAGGAGATTAGAGCGACAGATATACGGCTACATTCTGCCTGGGTGGCACCTGCAGATATTGCCATGGTGCTGTTGGCAGGAAGATTCTCATGCAATCGCGATTGAATGTGATCAAGCAAGACGAAAGGCAAGGGAGGGAGAGGAGGAAGGGGGAGGAGGAAAGTGTCAGTACTCGGTACTGCCAACGAGGCTACCAGCTGGGTGCCTGGGCTCCCCCACTGCAAGGCTTTTTATTTAGGGGGCGTTTCGGGGGACCTTCCTTGTCAGAAATGGGCCTCACTAGCCACTTCCCCGCTAAATCAAAAAGAGCCCCCAAGGGCCCCTCAGGCACCATCGTCCCGCCATTGGCTGACCCTCCGACCGCCGCAAGCGCAGTGAATAGCAAAGAAGATTCAAGAAGTTTTTGTGCGATTGAACGGCCTGCGGCTCTCACCGTGCATTTTGCTCTCTGCCCGACTTCTTCCCTGGCACACTCACCGGTCCCTCGGGTTCTGCTGCACCATCATACTACTGCACAGCTCTCATCCTCGCGACTCGCACCATGGCGGAAGCAAAGAGTGGTAAGCCTTACCACCACTCTCCCATGCGCATCACTCTAGCCTGACCGACCTCTCACTGCGCAGGAAGACCTCGGGTCTACTTTGACATTACAATCGGAGGAAGGCCACAAGGCCGGATAGTCTTTGAACTTGTAAGCATCCCACAAATCCCTGCGCGAGGGTAACGTGGACTGACACCCAGAACAGTACAGTGATGGTACGAGTCTCCTTCCTCTCGTCAGATCGCTCTCTTCAAGCTAAGATCTCCTCCAGTGGTACCGAAGACGGCAGAAAATTTCCGTGCTCTATGCACAGGTGAAAAAGGCATGGGAAAGCAGGGCAAACCACTACACTACAAAGGTGGGATATATTGTGCATGGTTGGATGAGCCAAGGCTAAGTCTGCGGACCAGGGTCAATCTTCCACAGAGTGATCAAGGCGTTCATGATCCAGGGCGGTGATTTCACGAGGTTCAATGGAACTGGAGGCGAATCTATTTATGGCGAGAAGTTCGAAGATGAGAATTTCAACCTGAAGCATGACCGCCCTTTCCTCCTGTCTATGGCCAACTCCGGTCCTGGTAAGACAATGAATACACGGACAGGCTTCACCGTACCCCAAGCTAAATCTGATCAGGTACCAACGGTTCGCAATTCTTCATCACGACTGTTCCCACTCCTCATCTAGATGGTAAGCACGTTGTGTTTGGCGAAGTCATCAATGGTAAGAACATTGTGCGAACCATCGAAAATCTTCCCTTGCAGTCAGACAAGCCCCAAGGTGGTGATGTGGTGGTAGCCGAATGTGGTCAGCTCGAAGGTGAGAGCTATAATACAGCCACTCAGAAAGTGGCGGATCCTACCGGCGACCCGTACGAGGACTACCCAGATGACCAGGGCGAAGGCTTGAAAGGGGAGGAATACTACAAAATCGCATTGGACCTGAAAGAATTCGGCAACAAAGCATTCAAAGCCGGAGACGTCGGGACAGGGATTGAGAAATATCAGAAGGCCCTCAGATACCTCAATGAGTACCCAGCAGCCAACGACAACGACCCCAAGGATCTGCAGAGCAACATGGACGCTTTGCGCTTCACACTCCACAGCAACTCTGCTCTTCTCGCCAATAAAGCCAAGCGCTACGATGAGGCTCAGAAGTGGGCGGGATTTGCCATCGACTCTATCCCGAAAGACGCCAAAGACACGGACAAGGCCAAAGTGTATTTCCGGCGAGCACAAGCTCGGGTGGCACTGAAGGACCTGGAGGAAGCCCTCAAGGACTTTGAGCAGGCTGCGAAACTTGCCCCAGAGGACGCTGCGATCAAGGCCGAGCTGGCCCGGACGAAGAAGACCCTTGCTGACAGCATCAAGAAGGAGAAGGAGAGCTACAAGAAGTTCTTCACCGGTTGATGCGAGTGGCGGCGTCGCGTGGATTGGGCAGTGCATCCTTCCAGAGTGTGTGGACAGGGGGTGCTCGGACGCGGGTTTGCGGTATCGTCGGCAGGCGTGGCTCTTACCAGTAGACCTCGTTTCTCTCGGTTCGTGGTCGATTTCGGCCGGGGAAAAAAGCATGAGCTGAAGGCGCGGGTTGGCAACTGAATTTGAAAATTCCCCTCGAGCGAAAAGGTGCTTTCAATGGGCTTCGCTCGCATTTTTGATGCAGCTCGATAAATTAGACCCAGACCAATGACATGACACACGACATTCACATCCTGAATATGATCTGCTCCTTAGTAGGACAATACACTTTTCCTTTTCTCCGAGAACATCTTCTCCAGATGGTCCAAATATGACATATCCACATGCCGACCGAGCATGCTTCTTTGCATGTCCAGTGCCTAGGTATGTGGCTACGGTTGACTCCTCCCCTGTGCATTCCCCTGCGCTAAATTCCCCGTACTCCTGCCGAGTTTCATTTCCTCGCGCCACGTCGTCCTCTCTTCCTTGGCCACTCCGGGACCCTTGTACACGCCGCCGTACCAGCCGCTGGCCCAGCTCTTGCCATGCTTGGCGTTCTCGCTCTCCTCGCCGGCGCCGGCGCGCTTGTTCTTGGCCGTGTATCGTCGACGATACCATTTCCCGTACGCCAACAGATAATAGAGTCTGAAGCTGAGGAAGGCGAACTTGTCGTGCTCCAGGTCCTCCGGGTACTCTGCGCCCAAGTCTATGGCGGCGGCGATCCCGGACATGATGGCGACTTCGTGCGCGTTGACGAGTGTCCAGCTCGAGGCGTAGCGGACCCTGTTTCGGCCCTGGAGGAACATCATCCACGGTACGACGAACAGGTAGTGCGTGTATGAGTGGCACAGTTGATGCCACCAATCTTTCCTGATGATTTTTGTAGAGTCGATCTCGTCGTCGCTCCAGAGGTGGCCATCCCGGGCTTTGTTGAGGAAGATGGTCTGGAAGACGTGGTCCTCGAAGGGGACCTTGTCTGGGAATTGGGATTGGTAGTTTGTTGTGTCGAAGCACATTTCCAGCTTGGAGCGGTCTTGGTCGTACATCTTGATGTAGTACATGGGACGGAAATTCGTGGCTGCCCACTCGCACCGGGATGTTTGGTCTTTGCCGCCGAGGGTTTTGACGGCGAGGGACTCGGAGTAGAAGTTTTGGTAGTGCTTCTTCATGTAATCCGAGTCGGTGTGTGTGATGGTGATGTCGTCAGAGAATTTTGCGGATCCCAAAACTTTGCGTTCGCGCCAGGACGAGGTGGATGACAAGACGCGTTTGGCCGTGTCGGCGAGGCAGCATAGGACGAGTTCGTCGTAGTGCTCCTCAAACGTGGGAGCGTCCTGGTCGGCGTCAATTGGGTTGTGGCCGTCAGGCGCTGGCGTGCGCTGTTTCAAGGACACCACGACGCCGCTGGACTTGGAGCGATGGACGACAGCCGAGAGTTCGGTCGAGAGGCGAACCGTCACGCCCCGCGAGACGAGATCTTTGCGCCAGGTTTCGTAGAATTCGCTAAAGTTGGGGAAGACGACCATGGGGGGGTGGTTGGTCGCGATGCTGGTTGGGTCATAAGGATACCACATGCCGTAGGTGGGACTTGTGCACAGTCGTTCAAGCATGATTGAGGGGACATTGGGTGTTTCATTGCCGGTTCCCAGAAAGAGGGCCACCATGGGCAAGGCGACGGTGCTGGTGAACTCCTCTGAGAAGAACCACAACTTGAAGAAAATCTTCAGGGGGATCAATGCGAAGAAGATCTCGAACCACCGCATGAACTTCAGGGCGAAATTGAGGCGTGTGATCTCCCTCTGGTGCCGAGCCAACAGGTCCGTCGGGAAGACGTTGGTCCAGAAGGTCTTGTCCTTGCCAAAGGATACTTGGAGATTGACCGGGTCGGCGTGGTATCCCTGGCGTGTGAACATGGTCAGGGTGTGGTGGAAGATGTAGCTGCCACCTTGGACGCCTTGGTTGAACCAGCTCGCCCCATGACGATCCTTGTCGAGGGGGCAGGAGAAGGCTTGACCGCCGCAGTAGTCGACGGCGTCGATGAGCGTGATGTCGTATTTGTCCGGATGTTGGGAGAGATGGTGGGCGGCGGACATTCTGTACGATTAAGTAAACAGATGACGAGGGATTTGAGGGTGGGAAGATGTTACCCAGCAGCACCGGCGCCCACAATGAGTACCTTCTTGCGTCCAGCCTGATGCTGGGAATTGGAGGGTTTCTGGGCCATGGTGGAGGAGGTGGCCGTGGTGGCGCTATGTCGCTCGACGTCGTGGTGGAAAGGAGTGCTGTCCATCAAAAGAGTATATACAGAGAGGAGAGAGCCATTGAGTCTGAAAAGGGCGTAACTGCATGGTCATAAAGAGGTTCATAGATGGTGGTGGTGGTGGTCGTGGACGCTTGAATGGTGCATGGTGCATGATCCGTACATTTCGCACTCGCGACGTCATGACTTTCAGGAACATTTCGCATTCATTGCTCACTGTCATTCATCTCTCATCTCTTGTCAATCTTCTCCCCATATCCCACCGAGCCACCTGCACATCATCTCAGATCCCCCCACCTTCGCTAATCGAACTGATCTGACCTAAGTTGCTTTCTTTTTGCGGTTGGACTGGTTGATGGACACCCCTGAAGAGTGTCCCTTCGCGAGGCCAATTTCCAGCAACTATGCCGAACATCTCCCCCAGCCTCCGCTGGAACACAGCAAGTTCATCTTCTTCCTTCTCTCGCTTAATCAACGGAGATAGATGTGCATGTGATCTAGGTCATTCACTGTGCCTCAGAGTCTCGTTGGTCCGCGCCGAAATCGCATATGAAGGGAGCGGAAGTTTGAGAAAGTCGAAGATCAACAACCATCAGTAGGTGAGTCGTGCCTCCCCCTCCAGGTTAAAGACGCTTCAAATTATGGATGCGTACAGTGCTAGTCTGTGGATGTATCTTCGCGTATTCATGCACGTCGACCCTCCAAGGGCTTTTCACACAGAGCCAAAAACCACCTCTTCCCTTTTATCCTACCTCTCACAAGACACAGTTCTACCTCACCACTAACCTCTTACTGGTCACTTCGCTATGACACCTCATCCTTTGCCCATCAGAAAATGGCACTGAGTGCCTTTCTCCACCACGGCCAAGTCGCGACCCTGGCCCTGAACGCGTTGATAGTCTCCCAATCGTGCTCGCGACGACCCGTGTCTAGATCGATTTGGTCCAGGCGGAGGAAGCCGTTGCGCTTCCAGAGGTAGCCGCAGGCCCAGAAGAAGAGCACCACAGGGAGGGCCAGGTACGCCTTGAAGAAGTCCTCGGCGCTGCCCAGGTCGGTCGTGAAGGGTGGGGCAATGGCGACGAAGAACTGCGCCGCCAGCGCAATAAAGACAAGGAACAGGCCCAACCATGACCCCCACACCCCGCCAATGGCCCTGAAGGGGATCTCGTCAAGGCTGCGTCCAGCGTGGGCCCATGCTGCTCGGAATCGGATGTGTGCCTGCCACAAATTCGTCAGAAAAGGTGTACCACGGAAGACATGAGACAGCTAATATGTGAGGGACTTACCACGCAGATAGAACCCCAGGTAAAGAGGGCAGCAAGACCAGACAGCGCGAGCAGCCAGTCGAAGACAATGCTCCCGGACGAGGCGAGTACAACGTAAGCCAATGCGCCAAATGCCAAGTTGAGTGCCACAGAGGGCAACGGCCGGCCTGATCGGTCAATATAGGTAAAGACCTTGGGCGCATACCCCTGCTGAGCGAGGGCGGTCAAGGTGCGCGAACCGCCATAGACGCTGGAAACACCAATCGACACGACCGAGACGAGAATGACCACGTTCATGAAACTGTCGTAGCCGATCAGGCCGGCATAGAGGGGCGCGAGCACGAAAGGCGATGTGCCGTCCGCGTACGGGTTGGACGCGTTGAGGAGACGGTCGTCCGTGGAGCTGACCAAGAGGCCGACGAAGGTGAGACCAAGAATGTAGAATCTTTCAACAATATTAGCCGGACAGTCACCTGGGGTCGGGGGTTTTCTCTCACAGAGTGATACGCCAGAAGACCTGTTTGATCGCGCTTGGAAGGGACTTGCTGGGGTTTCTGGACTCGGCGGCAGCAAGGCCAACCAGCTCAGTACCAGCGAATGCAAACGCCGCCGTCACAAACACGGAGCAAAAGCCACGGAAACCATTCTGGAAGGCACCAGGGTTGTACCACAGCCGGGCACCCCAGTACTCGTCATAGATGCCGCTCGAGGGGCCACCACCGCAAATGAGAACGACAGCAACGACCATGAAGATGATAGTCGCCAGGAGTTTGAAGAGCGACGCCCAGAATTCCTCTTCGGCATAGCCCAGAGTACCGAAGACGTTGACAATGATAATGAAGACCCAGAACATGGTGATCCAGACGGCGACACTTATGTCTTTGTTCCAGTACTGGACAGTGAAGGAGCAGACGGTCAGTTCGAGCGGTAGGACGATGATCCACTGAAAGACCTGCTCTGTGTGAGTGGACAGCTACGCCAATACTCGGCATGAATACGTACGTAATTCCAACCCATCGCAAAGCCCCATGAAGGGTCGATCTTCTAACCGTCAGCATTGTGGACTTGGACTGGCCTGGGGTCTCAACATACAAAGCGAACCGAGTAAGTATAGAAACCTCCGCTGATGGGATACATGACGGCCAGCTCTCCGAGGGCGTAGACGACATTGAAGATCATGACTCCGGTAATAAGGAAACAGATGAGGAGAGAAGCCGGACCGCCTCGAGTCAACGCTCCTCCAGCGCCCACGAAGAAACCAGCACCGATCGACCCTCCAATGGCAATCATGTTCAGGTGGCGCGACTTCATGGAGCGATCAAGGCCCTCCGCGCCTGTGCAGTCACCTGTACCATATTGTTAACGCCATGTTCTAGCTCGACAATGCTGTCCTTGTCAAGATCCAGCGAAAGAAAAGCCTTACGCCTCCCGAAACTCGCCAGGTTGAGGCCATTGCGGGTGAGGAAGTCCTTTTCCCGGAGGTTCTCAGGCTCGTGTCCATCTCCCGGAGTGTAGCTGTTAGAAGGCACCCCCTTCTCCGAGTCAGCGGGTGATTCCTGTGTTACAGGGTAATCCTTTGGTGCGAAGAAGCTCATATTTTCCCAATTGAGCATCAGACGAATGGGCCAGGCAACAAAGGATCTGAAGGGGGAAACAATAGCGACAGGAAACCAAAGTCACTTCCGTTCAGCAAGTCTGTTCGCGAGGCAGCTCGACAAAAGCTCTGAACAGCGCAACAACCATGCATGAGAAGGAGGAAGAAGGAGAGGGATCTGTGCGCACTTTTTAATCATACCACTGATCTTCCAGCAGATCGGTGGAGGGGTACAACAGGCTCTCAAGGAAGCTCAGTCTGCTATCTCTTAGTATGCTACCTTCCCTCCTTCTCCTGTGCTCGATCTCCTCCAACCTATCGAATGTGGACATTGTTTTCATTCTGCATAGCAGCTTGGCTCGATCAACAAAGGTCACGTCAACGTCATTTTACAGATAGCGGAAGGCTATCGAGCAGATGCCGCGAGGCCAAGAGGTTACGACCAAGAGATGCAACGACTCGGCGCGGAGGCGATGCGCACGAAGGCACTCCTTTGTAGCAGCGGGAGCGGAGAATTCGATAGAGAAAGATCAACCCTAGATCCCCGAAGTCTTCCTTGGCACCCCTTGCAAGGCGAATCCCCAATCCGCGCCGAGGTCTTGGTAGTTCTGGGCGGACGCATTGGCCAAGCAGGGCGGTGATAATGCAACCCGTGGACGACCGAGAGGAGGCAGTGGAAGCCGGTCCAATGACTTGTGGCTATGGCCGTGGCTTTTGACGTCGGCTGCCATATTTATTAGAACAGTGTTGGCCGTTGTCATTGTCATATAAGCCGAACTACACCCTCCTTCAACGACCTCGCGAGCTTCAAGTGAGTACATGTGCAACGTGCTTCTCACGCGACAAGGGCGTTATGTACCTAGGTATGGTTCCTCCACGCCCAGGAAGCTTTGTCCAGCCTTTGGTTGACTTTGCGGGAACTTCCTCTTCATCATGATGATCATAGACTGGCGCTTTTTTAGGAATATACACAGCTCATGCATTCAATAAATCAATAGTCCGAACGGTCCGAACGGTCCAAAGTCAAATCAATCGGTGGACAATGCACGCTATTGGGGGAGTTTACGGAGTACTTGAACGACACGATAGATATAAAGTTCGTGTAGGAGTTGGCTGGGTAGATAGTTAGGTAGGTAGGAAGGCGACAAGGTGTGTGTCAATAATGCAAAGCAACTCCGATCAAAACTACCATCACCACGTTAGTATGCCTCCTCCCCAGCCCCGCTGCGATCTCTCATCTACCTATGTATATACTCGGGAGTCGGTACCTCGTATATCTCATCATCTCCCAAGGAAACCCACTTATTGAAGTAACGGAGTCACGGAGCACGGAGTCCCGAGAGTCCCCTTCATCGCTGTCCCCGTCGACGACTATTCCAACCCAGGTGCGAGCACTGTTGACAATCCCCGAGAGAGAGAGAGAGAGAGACAAGAGCTGACTTGAGGAGCCGTTGGAAAGCATGATATGTGCGCGCCCATTTGCCCCAAAAAAAGACAAATCACTTTAGTTAGCTACCTAGGTAGTCACTCAAGGTAGAAAACACGGGCGTTAAAAAAAGGGTGCACTGGAGCGGCATATTGGCATGTGGAGAAATATGGCGCCATACATACGTAGGTAGGTAGGGTGTTCGTTCAATCGAGGACGAGGCGGTGCGCGAGGCTTGCATGGGGTACATAAGTGATATGGAGATATATATAGGTACATAAGGAACAAAGATATGGAGTCTTTGAAGCCGCTAAATGTCGATACAGGAATCACCCACCAGCCGGAAAGTGCAGAACGTGTGATTACTCGGTATCTTGAGGACAACGAGATGTAGAAAGAGAGAGCGGAAGTGGATCAAAGTGGGATATTGAAACGATAGTATTAGCTAACTGCAAAGAAGTTTCAGAGCATCAACTCAACTCCACTCAATTCCACTCAATTATCTAGATAACAAAGCGTTCCTTTTTTTGTTGCTATGGTGTTGTTGTTGTCAACTTTTTTCTCGGCCGTTACTTACACACGTCCTGCAATCTACTTCTTGCCGTCCATCAATGACTTCTTCTCCCTCCTTCCAGCTATCGCGAGCCCCCTCTCCCCTCTCAAGCAACATGGATTTCCCAGTGCGCAGGCACACGGTACACGCCATCCTGCTTCTGGCCCTCGGCCTGGCCCAGGGGTAGTCCATCGACTTTCCACTTGGCAGCATTCCACTCGAGGTCCTTGAGCTTCAGGTCTTCGCCGTAGTGCGCGCTGACTTTCTGCGTCAAGGCCTCGTACTCCTTGGCCGACTTGAAGAAGCCGCCGGCGCGCTGGAGCGCCAGCTTGAGTAGTCGGAGGTGCCTGCGCACGATCTCGAGCTCCTCCTCCCGGTTCTGGAAGGAGCGCACGTGCTTGTGGTCTTCTCCGTTGACTTTGCCCTGCGAGCTGGCGCCGTTGGCGCCATTAGTCGCGGTGCTGGATGATTTCTTCAAGCTGATGCCGACGTCGAGCTCGTAGTCGTCGTCATCACCCGTGTCGGCTGCATCGGCATCGACCAGCTGCTTGAGCGCAGTGAGGTGCACGTCGGCCGCTTTCCGCAGGTAGAGGAGAGCGCTCTGTTCCGTCGCCTTCTTGGTTGCGGGTTCCTGTTTGCCGGCTTCGGCCAGCAAATGGTTTGCGTATCCCGTGTAGAGCTCTGCCAGAAGATTCCAGCACGAGTACAAGCGCGGGTTCCTTGAGCCGTGGACACGTTTGATGTTGTAGACAATGTCTTCGCACAGGCGCAGAGCAGGCTTGTAGTTGCCGGCACTGAACTCCGCTTGAACAAGGCGGAAGCCCAGGTCGAGGATGGTATCCTGTGGCCAGGAACTTTGGCCTTCGCGGGACGTCCATAGAGTGTTGAGAAGCCAAGAGAGGCGGGAATAGTCCTTGTGTTCACCAATCAAGTTGATGAGCTCGTTGAGTTCGGAGAGCTGCGCGCGGGCGATGTTGATGTTGTTGTTCTTACAGATGTCGAAAACCTCGGCCAGGATCTGCTGAGAGAGCGCAAGCATTTCACTCTGGACCTTGGGACTGCTGCTCTTGTATGCGAATTCGCCCCTTCCGGCCGTCATGAGGCACAGCTGGAACCCAAGACGGATTTCGGTGGGATCATCAAGGCCTTCGTGCGCCATGAGGAACTTGAATGTGCAGGTGGCAAGATCAAGAGCTTCCTGGTCCTTGTTCTGCTTCAACAAGAGGCGAAGCTGGTCAACTGCTGCGTAGCTGGCGGCAACGACGAAACTCTTGAAGTGGACATTTGGATGCTCGGCCGCATATTTCGTGATGACATTGACGAATGCTTTTAGAGCTGCCCGCGAAACAGCCTTGGAGACCGAGACTTCTGTGGCAGCAAAGAAGTCAATCAGCTGTGTTTCGATGATGGTGAAGTCCTCAAAGCGGTTGTTTCGGGCGAGAATATGGCGCAGACGAGCCGCATGGACGAAGACCGCCTGCAGCTTGGCTTTGGCCTTAATGGACCTGACGAAGCGCTCGTAGAACAAGTGCTCCTGTTTATTTTCAGTCAATGTCAGAGGAATTAACAGCAAGGAAGAGGGTGGTAGCGTGGTTGTTTGAAAACTCAAGAGACAGATTCTTGGAGATAATTCAGGTTGGGAGAACTTACAGCCACCAACTCGGCGATATTATGTGCAATGCTGAGGGTATGATCACTGCGAACGTGATACTCAAAAGCAGCAATGAAAGCGAAGCAAGCCCGCCCAATTGTCGCACCGTGGAACGCGGAAGTCTTGGGTGCAGATCGATAGATGGCTTGGAGTTTGAGATCCCGGACTATCTCCAGGGCGTAGCGACGGAGATCGTAGCTGATGAAGATTGTGGCGAGGAAGTCAGCCACGTACACTAGTTCTTCCGTTGTGCGAACATTCAGGACAATGTCCAGAATCAGAGATCGGAGCTCCTTGACGATGAGATCAGTCTTTTGTTGCTTGTGGTAAATGGCAATCAGCTGCTGAAGTTGCTTGAGCGTCTTCGTCTGCGTGTACTCATGCGCTCGGCGGCTCGAGATATACTTTTCAAACAACAGCGACTCGGCCTTCTCGACAGTCTCTTTGCTCAATGTTGTGGACTTCGTCGACGTGATTTGCTTGATGTAAAGCTCTTTGATCATGCTCTTGGATCGCTCGATTGTCTGGACGGAGACCATTTCGGAATGCTGCGACACTGTTTCGAAGTAGCGGATGGATTCAAACCTGCGAACAAATGTCAGAGTCTATCAATTGACAGGAGAGGAAAGACAGGGATCCCTCCAATGGCATATGTTTCGATGAAGTGGACGACTCACCAATACTCTTGACTCTTCGAACACGCCTCAGCCAATGCGCTCGTTGTGATAATCGAGATCACAGACTTTTCTCCGTAGTACTTGAAGCAAGCCTCACGAACCTCCCGCAAGATCCTGACGTGTTGGTCGACATCCAACTTTGTCTCTTCCATAGAGGTGTAATACTTCTCGAGCAGGCGCTGGACGACTGCGGCATCAGCGAAATGTTCGTATTGAGTACCAAACTTGATGAATGTCGCCGCGATTGACTTGAAATGGATCAACGCTTCTGTAAATCGCCGGCTCTCGTAGTAATGCTCCGCGACAATGATGAGAGCACGGAGTGCATCTTTCTGACTGATCAGGTCACCTTTGTTCAGGGCATTGACGATTTCAAGGTAGTACTCGACCCAGTATCTATGGACAAGATGGTGGGTCCGGCAAGTGTCTGCAAGGTTATAGAGCAGAGTTATTGTCTTCTTGTCGCTCTTGCCGTAGAAGTTGCGGTAGTCGATCAACAATTCCTGATAGAAGCTGATGATGCGGTCGTGGAGCCCGTGACGCTTCAGGAACGCCACATACATTTCGGAATATTGGGCCACGGCATGATTGTCAATGCTGTGGGACTTATGATGAGCGCGATAGAGTCTCAGGTAGATCTGCTCGCTTTGGTCCAGAACCTGGTGTTGTTCGTAGCATTCTGCCAAGCGCACAGCGAGCATGACGCTCTCGGTGGAGAATTTGGAAGGCAGAGTAATGCTCTCGAGAGCGTCATTGAACAAGCCGGCCCAACCCTTCTTCATTGTGCTTTCGAGGACTGTTATGGCTTGTGCGTAACGGCTCTGCTCAATGTAGATGCCTGTCAATGATTTGGACAGTTCGAAAGTGGAGTGGGTAACCTCGGAAGTGGTTGTAATGGTATGTTCGAAGACCTTCAAGCTTGCAGTTAGCACCAACATCTCTGGAATGGCAGCGGCAGGTTTTGTAAAGCGCTCTCGAAGCTCTTTCGGATGGGTTGTTGTGACTTACCTCTCGTATGGTCACCTCGGTAGATTCGCTGACTGTCGTGGTGGAGGATTTGATGATCTCCATCGATGTGGCAGTGATTTGCTCTTCAATTTCCGAGACGAAGGTGGTTTCACTGACGTTCTTGTAGTAGGAGAAACATTTCTGATAGACAGACAGAGCCACAGTGTTGAGCTTGACGGTCTTCATGATGAGGGCGATTTCTTTTAGAAGTCGGACGATGGACTCGTACATTGAGAATTCGCTGTGCTCGAACTCTTTCCAGGCGAACAGAAGAACAGAAGAGGCTTCATCGACGCGGTTGCGGGATTGTAAGAAGCGAGCATACGCCAGCATCAACTCGAGCTTCTTCTGGTGCCACTCCAGGGTCCTGACACTAGCGCAGTGCTCTGTCAGCTTCCACCAGAGTTCAATGTATAGTTCTTCCGCCTTTTCATAGTCCTCGCGTTTGATCAACTCTGTCGCACGGGCAAATATGCCTTCAACCAACGCCAAGGTGAGGGACTCTGCGGTTTCTTCTTGATAGCCAGCAAACAACTGTGAACACATCAATTAGCTTGTGGCCGAATACACATAGTATGTTGGCGTTGAGTCGTCCACGTAGGAACCAACGCTTCAAGAGAGGGTCTGACTTACGGATCCTTCAAAAGTATCAATGAGCTCCTTCTCCTTGCGCTTGCGGAGGGTGACATCCAGACTGCGAGACACCTTGTCGCCATTCTCTTGGACGGCCTGATCATCAACAGCAGTCGTTCCTGTCTTCTGCTTGAACTCTTCGGTCTTTTCAGTCTCGCCGATGAAAACATAGAGCTCGCTCAACTGTCTGTAGCATGCAGACACCTCTCTCGAGCTCGCACCGTAGCGGTAGGTATAGGCGGAAACGAGGATTCGCAGTGTCTCTTCACGATAAGTTGTGATCTGGCTTCTGCTTTTCGTTACCAAGCTTTCTGTCACCCGCAACAAGCACAGACAGAGCTGGACAACGAGATCGTGATGCGACCCCAGTATCTTGGTAGCGACTTTGATTGATGTCATGTACCAAGACGCCGCATCGTGAAGTCGAAATAGAGTTGTCTCATAAATCTTCGCAATAACAATGGCTGCCTGTAATACGCAGGCGTGGTCTTGGCCGAATAGGTTCACACGAACACGATAGGCAAGCGCGTGAAGCTCGGCGGCTTCACTTGGCGATGTCTGTGCACGCCAGCAAGCTTCTTCCAAGAGCGCCAGAGTCACAGTTGAAGGGAAGATGTTAGCAAACTCTTTTGGAACATCCAGATCTGATCCACGCTTCAGCAGCGAGGATTGCCTGAAGTGAACAATCCAGTACCTCACGGTATACTCAAGCAGCTGACGTGAGTGAGAGGGACGATGGATTCTGCTGAAGTCCAAATAATCCAGCGTCGGCTCCTGATCCTCTCTGAGAGAAGTCTTTGCATGGATCAGAATGCGAGTCAGCATATCTCTGTGTCGATCCTTCACCAGCAAGTAGTCCTTCGATTTCTCAGCGACCGTGATTAAGGCAGTCTTGATTGCCGCATGCCTGATGGCTAGCATGCCTTCGCCTCTGATGGTGAAGGGGGCCACAGATGCGGTCACGTCGCCCAGGTCGACGCTCTTCTCATCCATCTCGAGGCGGCCTGGCTGAGCCTGGAGTAAGAGCTCGAGTTCTGAGAGCAATAATGGCCTTTCTGCAGCTAGAGTAATAGAAAGCAAGCTTTTCGCCCGTGCATCGACGCTAAGGACTGACATCAATTTCTCCACCAGGTCCGGCACAGTCTTCAGACTGGTGACGACAGTTTGCAGAGCTTCGTCAAATGTAGAATGGACTTTTTGATGCCCGATATATTGGGTAGCAAGCCAAGCCCATAGGATAGAGCCATCAGCGGCGGCTGCCAGTTTGTCGATGGCAGACTCTTGGGCGCCGTCTTCAATTGCGGCGAACGACTTGAGGTCACCAAGCTCTCGGCGCACAATCGTTCGAATGTCATCGATCATAGTCTCTGTCGAGAGTTTGACGTATTCCGATTTCGAATGGGTCGATTCAAGTGGTTGGGAGAAGCGGATCAAGCGTAAGCCAGGTATCTTCACAGCCAAGTCATGGAGCCTGTTGGCAACAGCATGGGCGTGGTGTTTCTGTCCAGAAATTTCATCAAGACCGTCAACAACGAGGACAAGGGTGTTTGTCTCATCTTCGTCAATGGCCGACAGGACCTTCTCGAGGACGGTCCATAGGATCTCCTCATTCTTATGCGACGCGTTGGAATCCTTGAACTCGTGGTACGCCTCGGTCAAGGCCTTGTACAGGTGGATATCTCCAATGCGCTGAGACAAAATCTGCCACAAGAGAGTTTTGAGCAGCGCAAAGGAGTTCGCCTGGGCAGGAATGTTGCTGTTGAAGAAAAAGCTCAGAGGGAAAACGAGCTTACGGCCGATAGGTCGTTGAAGTCGATCGACCGTCCAGTTCGCCAGCGTCGTCTTGCCTGTGCCCGTCTTTCCCTCAACAATCAGCGAGCTTTCTCCGCTGCGCATGAAGTTTGTCAGATGGGACTGGAACCATGTGCAGGTGAATTGCTCGGGGCGGCTGGCGATGTTGATGTTGTTGCTGGCTAGGAATGCCAGAACGGTGTCCTGTGGGGCCAGCCAGGCCTGCAGGGCTTCCAGGATATGGGTTTCTTTCAAGCCACTCGCTGTCAGGCTGAAATTCCACATCTCCTGAGAACACTGAGAGACGCGAGAGCGGAAACTCTCAATGGACGTGCTAAAAGTGGAAAAGATGTCGAGATTTGTCGACGAGTTGTTCCCATGAACGATCTGCCAGAATGTGATGGCCACTCCGGTCACGATAGACAAGAGCTCCGAAAAGGCTTTGGAGAGGTTGTCGGAAATCAGTCTGGAAGAGGTAATAATGTCGACGCGTTTCAAGAGTGGCGACAATTCGAGGCCGAACTGGTAGAAGAGGTTGAAAACCGTCTCCAGTGCCGGAGCATTGTCGCTTCCAAGCTAAAGAGGCGTCAGCGAATTCGAACTTCGATTTGTAGGGGAGAAGCAATCACAGTGATAGAGAAGGATTTGTGCTTCTGCAAAGGTGTCAAGGGCTTGCATTGAAAGTGGGGTAGAAGCAAGACAATGAGCTTGAAAGGAAGCAATAGGTCGAGTGAACGGTGAATGGTGGGAGGTGGCAAGAAAAAGAAATACGTACCTCTAGCAGTAGAAGACACTGGCCAAAAACCAGATTCGTAGCCGCGTTGATGTCGGATTCAAAGGTCGAAATGGCAATGTTAAATCTGTGAACTTGTTCCGCAAAGTGTTGTGCGGCGATGAGCACACGATCCCAAGAACCACCTTTGTGGGGAAGTCTGATGAGTCTTTCGTCCCGAATCCATTCAAGGAGTCCAGTAATGGAAGTGTCAAATGCATAGCCGCTGAAGTTGGAGCCAAGCACACGGTAGGCATGGTTGCGAGAAGTCGCTAGCTGTTCCTTGACTTGCTCCAGGCCGCCGAAGGAGGACGTGCGATCTGTGCTGGCACGTGGTCGCTGCATGAAAACTGAGGGCATTGGTTTAGCTGACCGGACTGTGCTGTCTGGAATATCTGGGGGGGCAAGTGCCGAGTATGTGCCCCCATTCACGCCATTGGTACCGTTAACGCCATTGGAAATAGAAGAGGTTGATGAGTACTCGAAGCCTTTTGTCGACGAGCTGCTGACGTGTCGAAAAGAAGAGGAAGACATATTAGATTGTTTCTCGGCCTTGGTCGCCGAAGAATCTTGCCCTGTAGAGGAAATATGGTTAGCAACGGCCTTTCCGGCTGGGAAGGGGAGCTTTATACCGAAGGGTTGCCGCAACAGCCCAAGCATTTTGACAGTCCACCCTGGGAAAGTCAAAAGGTGTCTCTGAACCGGCCACCACTGCCTTGATGATGAAAACTGAGAGGCGGGGAATGCGGGCCATTTGTGCACTGAGCTATATACTCCAGCATGTGAGAGAGGTACATTCGATCCTTGGGGGTTTCCACTCGTCCAGCTGTGTCATTGGATGCAACATACGTATATCTTCAGCGCTCAGAGTTGGGCTATGCTCTCTCGAGACCCCGTCGTCGAGCAATTGCGGAGTATGTCGGGTCTGCCGCCAGACGCCAGTGTCCATCACATCCATGAGATCGTCTTCAGCTCTGCTTCCAAGGTCGAATCATTGGGCACCACACCAGGGAGTTGCGGAAAGCTATCGACGATGGCTTTGGCCTTCAAGCACCTTTCTGGAAAGATGTCACCGCTAACACCCAGCAGTTGGCCCGTACCCACCGACCACAGCCCTTTGTGCTGCTCTCATTCTCCGCCGATATGCAAGCCACCTCCCAGTTCGGACAGGCCGGTCAAGGGTAGCTCAGAGATTGAAACATCATGACCCTCGTGCATCCCTTCGATTAGTGTTCGTACAGCATGCTGGAACAGCATACGTAAAAGTGCTGAAAGGATCTTGCTAGCTGCATGCTGAGCTAGACATATTCGCTTAGCGGAAGACCCCTACCCGACCTTTTCGATGTCGAGTCGTCTCCGCCGTGAGGTAAGGTCCTCCTGTCCTGGCTCCAATGGGCCTGGAATAGCAAATATGGGCCTCGGATTGGTGGCAGCAGATTCAGTCATTGTCTTCATCCAGGCAACTGTGGTCTGACCGGACAAGGTCCAAGCTCACATTCGATCCTTTGATTCCTTTCACATCCGAAAACGCAACGCGAGTTGGACATGGTCTATTTGCTCAGGGTGAGGGTGCGGGTGCGGTCTAGATTGCGCCATCGCTAACCGTTGAGGGCATGAAAATGGACGAAGACTGCACGCCGTTCCGCTTCTGCACAATTTTAGTCAAAGTGGACTTGGTACGTATACTTTCCCCTCACCTGAGAAATGGGCTGAGATATCGCTGAATCGGCGGGCTGCTGCAATGTATTGTCCGACCAAATGGGTACGAAACGATGGCCAAAGCTCCTTCTTTCCGAGGACGATCGTTAAACGAGCGAGGGAAGATCTTTTCGGCAGTCCATCTTGGACGGATGCAGATGAAGTGGATTGTGCTCAAACGCAGCTCGTCATACAGAGGAGAGAAGAGTTGAGAGTGAGTTTTCTCAACGAGCGGATAGACCCACTAGCTGGAGAGGTTAGCTGGGCTACTGGCGGACTACCGGGCGGGCTACTGGTAGCCTACTGGGAGGCACGGAGGCTACTGGGTGGTAGGCCAGGGGTGCCGGGCCCCGAGGCCGGGGGGTTGCAAGCCCTCTCAAGCCCCTTCAAGCCCCTTCAAGCCCCCCTAAGGACCCGCCAATCGCGTCGGTAATTCGGCTGTACCCCCCGGTAAGTTCCTCAGGGAAACGGCCATGCCGATCGCGACCTCCCCGCATCCAGAAGCGTCATCACTATGCCAAGTCTGGAGGACCAGCTGTGGCCAACGCATGCAGCCTCGTCGTATCTGGAAAGGCTCCTCTCCATTCAGTACGTAAAGAGTCCACGGGATTCATCCTCCCACTCTTATTAGGTGCCCCTGCCGCTGCTCCTTTTGCACAAGATCGTACTTTCGACAAGCGAACGGAGGTGGGACTGGACCAACCCATTCGTTGCGTTGCTGGAGCTGTCGTCTCCATCCCGAGCATGTTTGTGGACACCCCGGAGCAAACCCAGAGCTCTTGACAAAAGCAGACTTGGACGAGTCACCAATAGCGGTGTCTGAAGCTGCTCTCACCCTTGAAGCCATCCTCACCCTGAGAGTTGTGTGTTACATTTCTTCCTGAAGCGAACTGTCTGCCTCTCTCTTACATGTGAAACTTTCGTCCCTTTGACAGTTTTCAAAGGTTACAATGCCGACATACGAGGTTCCGGGCCATATTTAGCTCGCGTAAATTGCGCAATGCGGAGAAGGCAGGCAAAGCATGGTCCCCGATCATCCTACACAGGAGGCAGGGCATAGAACACCGGCAAGTACTCGATCGGGGTTTGATGGGTCTTTGGAGCCCGTTGATCCTTTCGCATTGTGTCGGTGAAACGGTGATTGGTGCCCAACTGTGCTTGAAAAGGTACACGCTCCAGGAGATCCCCCGTAACGAAATGCAGGAGAGGATGGGAAAAGAAGCGTTAGTCTATGCAAAAGGTAAAAGGGAATCGAAGTTGATCGAAAAGTCCATGCACATGTCTTGTCCCGCCACCACCGCTCAACAGCTGTGTGATTGAACGGACAGCCCGGTGGTTCCCAAGCACTGCATGCTTGTGCGGAGAGTTTTCGAGAGGGATGCGAATCACAGAGGAGTATTGCGAAGAGACCTTTCACATGCTAGCAAGACTCTTGACATGGAGACATGGTTTGGGAGGGACCAGGTGGTAAGCCATTTGTGAAAAGTTGATTCCAATGAAAGCCCCCTTGTCCTCACCACGGTCAGGAGTGCAAAGGAGATGCTGATCGAGTTGGGACGGGTGGCCGCATGCAAACACTCCACCTCCTCTCTTGAGCGTCCCACTCATATCTCAGACCCAACATTTGCTGCTCTTTGGCGGTTCCACTGATGAATGGAGCATCACTTTCTTGGAGGAGTCAATTCTTCTTCAGGGTGGAAAAAACTTCCAATCTGTGTACAGCCGGTTGCCACTCTGTGATAGCCTCATTGTACTTTACCTCATTGCGCATAAAGTTCGCAGATGTTGGGAGTAATGGAAGATTCCTATGTCCTCGGTGGGGTGATCACATCGAGGCTCACTTCCTTTGAGCTGTCTCGTAGCAATGATGGCCTCCTAATCCTGCCAACGCGAGATGTTCATCACCCCAAAAAGAAGCCTGAGCAAAGGTATTCTGCCCTTTCGGGACGCACACTACCGTCGCCAGGACAACATTCCTCGAGGCCAGCGGTCAGCCAGGGAAATATCGCTTTAATATTTACTGGCTCTCGATCTGGATCTCCACTTGAATCGAAGAGGGGAATCCGGGTTGCGAGACCCAGATTCTACATTCTTCGTCTCGGATGCCTGTCACCAAGGCAGTGATGACTTGACCGCAGCTCTGCCTAGAGGCCCCCCACAACCTCTCATATGAAGGTCCTTTCGCTGAATTTTTGGCGAGTTAAAACGACTTTCTTTTTACCGCATGGTGATCGACGATCAAACAGTGTCTTTGCAGGAAATGCTCACAATTTGAAGTTCCGAGTGGTGGCTCGGGACGATCTCAAATGTCTCCCTCAAAAAAAACATGAGGTAGATGGTACAAACTCAATACCACCACCGTAGCCAACCGTAGCGCAGCTTCGTAGTGGCAGATGCAACAGATGCTCCGAAGGATCCATACTCTCGAAGCGCATCCGTTGTCGTTGTAGGTAGTGTACCCATTTCTTCGTTGATCGATCTAGCGGCGATATGATGATCGCTAGGAATTTGAAGCAATCTTGATAAGGACGGACATGACGTGTTGGAAATACCAGCTTCCCTACTAGGTACCGAGTACAAAGGCACCGCTTTGGAAACGAGGTTCGCTTGGGGATCTCGAGGGGCTGGCGATCGCGGTCCACTTCGCAAACCAATGGGCAACTTAATTGCCCTCTGCTGGCCGGGAGAACGCCGTGCTTGCGTACCTAGGTACCTGTAAGGTAAGTGCCGAGTTGGCACCAGCCGGCGATTTTATCCAGCTTCGTCTACCTCGTGCAGTGTGTTGCCCAGCGTCAAATAGACCTTGGAACGTTGCCTGTCCCTTCCACCGTCAGGCTAGTGGATGTAGCCAGGTGGCTACACAGGTAGGCCTAACAACGGTAAGGATGTTCAGGGCATTTTCTAGCCCAGAAATACACGGGCACTGATGATGTATTGGTGTCCTTGCGCTGGTCACCACAAGGAATCTGAGCAGAAGACATGCCATCAAGTCAGCAAAATGCCTCAACGTACGCGACTGTCGAGGCGTAGAACCGTATGGTGAGCACGCTTATGTTTTCTGTTGCAATAAGTGCACTGGCAAGACACGATAAGGTGGTCTAAGGTGGCCGAGGACTCGGCAAGGAGACGTTCATAATGAAGCGGGTACGACGCCATGGCACTTGAGAATAATAACGTATGATGCAGCGACAGCCAAGCCTGCAGTGCATGAAGATATCAGATTGCCGCTCAGTACGCTCCTTGTCGTGGCGTATATACTGATCCCTCCACAAAATGAACTCCTGTCAAAGCCGTCGCAACAGGGCGATCGCATACAAGCTCGAAACTGTCCAGTTTGGCTCCACCAGGTTGTTGAGACCACAGGGTGAGTGCCAGCCAATTTGTCCCATTAAAGTTCAAGATCCCCTGTGGCACTGGATAACTAGTCTGCGGACCGATATGGTTAACATACTTCCCGTACTGAAAGCCATTGACGAAGAGTTGGGCTCTGTAGGGCTCAGGAGGCGATGTGGTATTTCCGAATGTGAATGACACTGGAAGGTCCCAGCCTTCAGGGATAGCCAAGTCGAAAGAGGTACTGAAGAAACCGACGCCAGGGTCTGTAATCCCATCCAACGGACTGCGACTTTCCCACGATTGGCTTGGCGGATTAGGCAAATGCCAACCCTGTCGCTCGGCGTACAGCGATCCCTCGTTCAATGGTCCCCGGCTGCGGTCCACGTAGTCCTCTCCACCGAGATTACCAGTCAGCTTCCAGGTGATAGCATCATCTTCATAGCCAGCTAGCTTGTAGTCCAAGATCCCGCGCGGTGTCTTCATCTGATCTGACCCAACATATCCATTCTCCTCCAATCCCATATGGTCAATCAGGACAGTCAGGACATAGCCACTGCCTGTTTGGAGAGCAGAGAGCGCGTAAGTTGCGTTGGTGTTGTTTTCCGTACTTACACCATCATACGAACCGAGGAAGCTCTGATTGAGCCACACTGAGTGCCCGAAGGCCCAACCACCCTGAGTGTTGAGGGAGAGGTTAGTGCTTGATTCTTGTGCAGTGAAATGACCACGATACGTCAGCGAGCCGGCATGATAACCGTAGTCTGATGCATAAAGAGACGTGGGAGTGGTGAGGTTTCGCACTGTATTATTGGTTGTAGGAAGATCGGCGTTTGTCCAACCCGAGTCATCGTAATCTGGCTGGATTTCTGGGAGACTGTCAATATATTTCCACTCCAGGCTCTGGAGATCTGGAAGCGATATGTTGGGCTCTGTGTAGTTGAATATTGCAGACCAGTCGCCTTGGCTATTGACATCGTACTGAACGGGTAGATCATTGACAAAAAGTGCGTTGGCGATGGATGGCACTCCAATCACTTCAATGGGAGTAGTATCATTGAAGTCAGCCCTCAGGTGCAGCTCATCACCCTTTATATGGGCTTCCCTTGCAAGGTATCCTGTTTTAAGGATGATGGAACTGGCAGTGGTGTTTGCTGAAGCAAAGCTGTTGCCGAATCCAATGGTAGAAAGATCAAGGACCCAGTAGTCGTAGGCCGAGTTTTTATCTGTAAGTGTTAGCTGACTCCGGAAGCATTCTCACAAACGTACCAAGAAGGAAGACCTCCAGTTGTCCAACTTGCACCACGCGACGGCTCGAAGAAGTATCCCAAGCAACAATAATTCCAGAGCCAGTCTGGTTGGTCGTGACCGTCGAAGAGTCACCCTCGATGACGGAAGGCGCTGATGACGACGCCACACACAGTTCATGATGCTCCTCTTCGCCTCCATATAGAATGAGCACTGTCCTGTCGCCGAAGTTCTTCCAAGTGAATATTTCCGCTGTGCAGTAGACCAGACTTACTCCAGCTAGGTCAAAGTCGGCGACATGCACTTTGGAATCACGGCCACCGAGAGTCAATGTACCGCCAAGTTGAGGGATCGTTAAGTTGCCTGAGCTTGTCGGTAAAGACAACTTGTAGAATGTTGGACTAAGGTCGGAATAGTTATAGTGTCTAACAATGTAGAAGGTAGTTGCACTGCCGTTTCCACCTACTGATGTGACTGTGAGGTCAGACGTGTTGGTGAAGACAGAAGTAGTATTAAGTTGTCGCGGTTCCGCAGTGAGATATGCTGGTGACGCCTTGATAAAGTTAGATATTAGTTTAGTTTCGCTGTATTTCTGTCGATCGACCTGGCGATTTTCTGATATTGCGGCAGCATAGTCATAAGAGGTGTAGCCCCCGTCGTGACCCAGATTGCCCCAGTTCGTCCCTCCGAAGATCTGCTCGGAAGTAAGTCGAATCAATCTTTACGCGCTTTGCGTGTCAACAATACTCACCATATATATGTTGAAGATCTTGGCGCCCGACGCAATGATGTTTCTGTAGAAGACTCGAACGAATTCGTAGTTCACGAGAATCTCACATTTGCCAAAGCCCGGCCCTCCCCAAGGATCGAAGGAGCCTCCCTGGAACTGAGACAATCACTCAGCAAGCGCGCACAAATCACTTTGTTCGTGTGAATTACCTCATCAATGCTGTACGGGGTTGTAGGGCTCTCGTTCAGATGCGTCTGCCAATAGGTCGTCGGTAAGGCCCCGTCAGGCCACACCGTCGGATGTGACTTTTCCATTAGAACCCACTCGGGAAGCTTAGAGATTCAACTCACGCAGTCGAATCCAAGCCTGTTTGCTATCAGTAACGGAAAATTTTGAGACGGATAAAGCCTCACGGGTAGCCATCATGCCCATATATGTCCACTGCTCCAATTCCTGTGCCAGGAGCATTGTCTCCACTTGGTCTTGCGTCGTTACTGATCATGGGAACCACAACTCCTGCCTGTCGAGCCTGATCCATGACATCTTGCATATACTGGCCATCAGGAAACTCCACACCGCAACAAGCTTGGCTGTATTCATTCTCGGGCTGATAGAGGATGACCGGTCCACCGTTCGTTATCTGAGCAGCAGCAATTGAGCTCGCAACGTTTCGAACATAGCTGGAGCTGATGTGAGTCTCTACTCCATTGAAAGGGGAAATGCTTTACTTTTCTGTTGATGCGAGGTAACCTGGATCAGTTGTCCTAAGCCTCCCTGGCAACCTCGCAAGCCAGCCAGGGAATCCCCCGCCAGATGCTTCCGCGTTGATGTAAGGGCCAGGTCGAGCTATAAGATAGACACCTGCAGCGCTGGCAGCTTCAAAGAATGGCTCGAGAGCAAAGACTCCTTCCGCCGAGAAGTTTCCGGGTTTGCCTTCCAAGATTGCCCAATCCAGATAGAAAGAGACGCAATTAAAGCCAAGTGCCTTGATTTTCTGGAAGACATCCAACCACAAAGACGGTACAGGAAGTCTGCCACGGACGGGAGTGTCAGTACCGCAGTCTAATCGCAGAATGATTTTCGGGGCGCACCGAAAGGGATGAAATTCGCCGCTGAATATCATGATTCTCTGTCCATAGATAAACAGCGATGTCTCATCCCAAGTCACCTGGAAAGAATCAGCACCATGTCAACGGCATATCTTGCCAGCAAGAATCGTACAATGTCTTGCAAAAGTTGTCGCTTCTCTGGATCCGGATGCTCGATGATGTTGAGCCCGCCGAAACTGTGACCTGGGAAAGCAAGGCCAGCAGCCCGTGCTGCCAAGCAGGCAAGCACTGAGACGACGGAGAGTCTCATAATCCTGGCAGGAGTTGCAGCAGCTGAAACGGAGTGGTTCGAGCTCGAGACGTGGTCCGCGAAGCTCGATACTAGGACGTGCCATTTCGCAATATCTCTATATATGTAGGATTGTCGGTCGTCATCTGTCACACCATCTTCTCAAATGTAACCATCTTCTCCGCTGTGCTGAAATGACCTTGATGACGAGGTCAAGTGCGGGGAGAGTCCCTGTCCTCTTTTGCTCATGTTTTGGGACCTGCGATATTGAGAAAGGCTGGGACGATCTTCCGGAACTTGAATGCGGCGAAACAAATGGGCACATGGACCCCAATCTGAATTCCGGGGAGGGCTGAGGAAGCAGACAGGTGGAGGACGAGATGATCAATCTGTGGGTTTGCTTCGGTGCAATGAATAGCGAGCTAACAAAATGGGTAAATGGCCGGTGGGTGAGCCACTTTGAGGGACAGTTGCAGCAGGTGTAGCAATTGCCTCCAATATAGCGATGACTTTGAGCATTGCCCAATACTGGGTAGCGTGGATGTCGTGAGGCATGAAGTTCCTCAGTTGATGCTGGTCGACGCCATGACACCGGATGGGTGCCTGACACCCACGTGACAAGGCCAAGTGGCTTACATAATCCCGTGCCAGTCACGTGCGAGGCACTTGCGGGTTTCTCTCCAAACAGCTCATGTCTCGCCTTGTGAGAAGCCTCCGTCCTCGGGCAGGAACTCTGCAGTCAGGTCAGAGAGATGCTCTGCACCCAGAGCCTTATTGTGCTTGGCTTTGATCGATTAGTTCTCAGACTGGCGCGGTAATCTCGCCATATGACTTCGATAATCCAGGAGCATCTATGCTGGCTTAAGGTCCTCGTTTTCCGACCAATCAATTAAACTGCCAGCGATATCCTTTCTGTCGAGCTGATTTCAGAGATCCTAGGACTTGCTACTTAGGTACACCAGCACTAACGTCTCTGTCCAGTTTCAACATGGTCAGAGCCAGGTGGACACGTGTCCTGGACGAGCAGAGAGTCAAAAGATCATCCCATGCCGTAACTGTGATTGGCAGCAATGCCTATATTTACGGCGGAGAAATCAACCCGCGTAAGCCTGTTAATTCGGACATCCACACGGTCCGCCTCGCCGAGGGTCAGTTTCGCCTTTAGCTTCAGACGCCAGGTTCTCAAGGCTCAGTTGGAAGTTGACGTCCTTGACAGTTCAGAACGATGAGGGTTTGGTGTCAAAGATCGCCTCATCAAGCTCTGGTCCATCGCCCCGGGTTGGAGTCCTCTCAACGGCCGTGAATGGGAAACTGTACGTTTTCTCCGGACGAGGAGGAATAGCTATGAGTCCAATTGAGGAGAAAGGCTCGCTGTGGGTTTTCGATCCAGCCGAAGAACAATGGGCGTCCGTTGGCCCCCAAGACGAAACTCTACCACATCCCCAAGGTCGAAGCTATTACGCCCTTACATCCGATGGTCATGACACTATTTTCCTCCATGCTGGCTGTCCAGAAAAGGGTAGACTTTGCGATCTTTGGTCATTCCAAATTGAAGATCGGGTATGGAACCGGTTGGCTGATGCTCCAGAACCTGCCCGAGGAGGCCCCTCTATTGCGTTCGCGGGTGGCAAGTTGTACCGCATGAACGGTTTCGATGGGAAGACTGAACAAGGTGGCAACGTCGATATATATGATGTCGCCAATGACATTTGGACAACTGTGCCATACGGCGCAGATGGCCGTTCGGGTCCGACAGCGCGGAGTGTGGGCTGCCTTGTGCCAACCAGAGTGTCTGAGCAATCGGTTCTGGTCACCATGTTTGGTGAGAGTGACCCCAGCAACCTTGGCCATCAAGGCGCGGGGAAAATGCTTGACGACGTCTGGGTTTTCCATCTCGATACATCGACCTGGACTAAGGTGGACGTGCCCGATTCAGATCGGCCTGCTGCACGGGGGTGGTTCGATGCTGATGTCTTGCAGAGCTCGCCAATGCCAAAGGTTGTGATCCACGGAGGCCTTGCGGAATCTAATGAGCGACTCGGGGACCTCTGGACCCTGGAACTGATTGATTGAACTTTATTTCCACAAATTATCTTTGCACGCTTATATAGAAATGGCTTAATTTGACAACTCAGTACTCCCACTGCCCTCGGCCGTAGGCGGTCAGAGTCCAGCCTCAAGCAGCGATGATGGAGTCGTCACGCTTCTTCGTGGATAGTACCATCAACAATGCGTTGGAGGGCGCTGTCGCCACCTAGCAACCCGGAATTTTGAAGTACCCGAATGCAGGAATTGACCAACAGGAAACTCGTGATGCGCTCTGACCTAGGAAGCTTCTCTTGCTTTCTTCTTCTGCTCTTGCTCTTGCAGCTCCAGCGTGATGATTTGGTATTTGTCTTAGAATGGTTTAGCCCCAATGCAAGACGCGCAGCCTCACTGACTGCGCTCGGTGTTGGGCTGATGCCTCGGACTGCCACCTCTCTGCCCGCGAGAGCTATAGGTGAGAGCTGTGCAAATATTGTCGTGAACTTTCAGGGGGCGAGCACATGTCAAAGACCGATCACTGTTTCTCGCCCTGTCCACTGCCTGGAAATGTCTCCTACCTTGCGATGACCTAAATTCCACCCAACCAACCAAACTCTGTCCAAAAGCCGATCTATACGAAGGAGATCTCCGAAGTACATTTATCTCTCAACGGGTCGTCCACGAAGCTCAGGGGAACTAGGCGGGAGAACCAACCATTTCGGGCATCGCGAACCTCATATTAAGCCTTTCGGCTCCATATCCTGCCCATCGCTACCCGCCAGCGGGGACGTGCGCGATCACGTTCAAAAATCCTCAAGATTGGTGGTACTCCTGGCAAATATGTCTGAAAATGCCACAGCCGTGTCATGTCCACACCCTGCATCTGTGGCACAGTCAAAGGCCTATATTGTCAATAATGGGCAATGGCCACAGTACTCAGGCTTTCAAGCTTTGCAGCCCGACCGCAAAGAGATACGCCTGCTGAAGCTCGAGACCAAGGCAGATACACAGAATATGAGGTATACAATGCAGCCTGCATCACTTCAGAGTGCGCCCACATACTGCGCTGCGTCGTATTGTTGGGGGGCGCCTGTTCCAGCCGGTGCCCAAAAGGAGATATTCGTTAATGGGTTGCCGGTGCGAATCAGGCCGACATTGTACTCATTCTTGGAAGCTATGAGGGTTCACCACCCGGAGACAAGCATATGGATTGACGCTATTTGTATCAACCAAAGCGATAACACTGAGCGCACTCATCAAATCTCTATTATGGGTGACATCTTCAAACAGGCACAAGTTGTAGTTGCCTGGCTAGGTGCAGGTGACGATGATACCAATTATGCCATGGATCATATTGGAAATCCTCAACCACAAACAGACTACAACCCTCTCATATTCTCCGAATGTGCCGAAAAGCTTCTGAGAGCTACTTACTGGACGCGACGATGGGTTATCCAGGAATTTGCCCTGGCGCGGGAAATCAAGGTTACCTGTGGCCAACATTTGATCGGATGGGATAGATTCGCAAACAAGATCAACGACGAGATCCTCAGTATTGGCGTTCCGGCCAAACAGACGCTCGAAAGCTTCAAGCGCTTGAGGTCCCCAGAGCCACAATGGCGAATGAGATTGTTAGAGCTGATGGACCTATTCCAAGATGCACGCTGCGCTGAGCAGCTTGACAGGGTTTTCGCGCTTCGCAGCCTTGCAGTAGACCTACAATGGCTGTCACCCGATTATCGGGAGACTGTTAGTAACCTTTACTTCCAATTGCTCTCTAGATTGCCTACTGAGAGGGTTGTGCCCGAGATGTATGGATATCGGTGGCCACACGAAGCTGCAAGTCGGTTGTTAAGGTGCATGCAGATGACGAAAGACAACATACTCAACTCATTAAAGGGCACTTCGACAGACCGTCTCTTTGTTGTGTTTGAATACGTTGGCTCGGTCGCCAAGGTCTCTACCGTAAGTCAGAGTTCAACAGAAGACCTCCTGGGGGACAATTTCACTTCTTTCCCCCTTGAAGTTCAACTTCATGGTGACCCCCCGCCAGTTCTTCGCGGCAGTATAGGCCTCCTGCCCGGGGATCTGGTCTACAGCTTACGATCAACGTCGCGCTCACCGAAAGGCTTTTATATAGCCTTTAGACCCTCCGTGATGGACCAGGCCGTCACCGGTATGATCATTGAATGGCCAGAGAAAAATAAAAAGTGGGAGGGAGACTACCCGTGGGCCACCCGCCTGCCGAACGAGGAACTCCGTGGCAAGAGAGTTGAATCGATCAAACATGTGGTCCTTGGGGGAGTGTCGAAGTGTTCTCGTAACAACGCAGCTTTTTCGTCGCCATCGCATCCGAGAGTCCTCTGTCACATCAACAGGGTTGCACTCATTCTACTATGGCTCCTTGATGCCCAGCAGCTTGACCACCTTTGGGCGATTCGTGAGAAGATTGAAAAAGACCTCGTAACGACGCGACCATCATGCAACTGCGCTGGAGATAAATTAGGACCACAGGAGCATGGTCCCGGGACTGGCGAACACCAGAATCGCACGATCGAGATACTGCCTTCCTCAGAGTTTTATATGGACAAGTTCTGGGCTGAAGAAATGACTCCACCTTGGATTGACCAGGTCCAACATGCGCAACAAGAGCAACTTGAAGACGAAGGGTTTTCCAGGGAATTCAAGGACAACCCCTTCAATTTTAATTGCCTGGATGAAACTCCTTTATTCCATGCTGCCAAGGCTGGGTTTCTCCTTTCTGTGAAGCATCTGGTCTCAGGTGGCAATGTTAGGGTCAATTGGCGAAATTCTAGGGAGCAAACGCCGCTGTTGGTTACGGCTCTCAAAGGCTATGATGAGGTCGTGAAGTTTCTCATGGATGCTGGTGCGGATGTCAATGTTCAAGATAAAGGTGGCCTGACCGCACTAATGGCAGCGTCTTTATCTGGCTATGATAAGGTGGTGAAGAGCCTGGTTGATGCCGGTGTGAATCTCGATACCGAAGCTGGATATCACTTGGCCCCTCTGAAGAGATTCGGCCTTTATTGCCCTGAAATAGTGAAGTTTATGGTTGATGGTCGCGGATATATCGATGCCTATGCCGAAGATGAATTTGACTATGGCGCGGAACATGTGGCAGCGTTTAAAAAACTGGCAGAGCGTCTGATTGATACCCGTACGGCCATCAAGGCTCCAGATGGACCCAGCGAAACCGCGCTAAGGTTGGCATCGGATGGAGGCTATGATGAGGTGGTGAAGATTCTGGTTGATGCCGGTGCGAATATCGATCTTCAAGATAAATATGGTGAAAGCGCGTTACTGAAGGCATCGGGTCGTGGCTTTGATAAGGTGGTAAAGATTCTGATTGATGCCGGTGCGAACATCGATCTTCAAGAT
>NW_015971636.1:566394-578648 GCF_000836435.1 Fonsecaea multimorphosa CBS 102226 | reverse complement strand
ATGGTGAAAGCGCGTTACTGAAGGCATCGGGTCGTGGCTTTGATAAGGTGGTAAAGATTCTGATTGATGCCGGTGCGAACATCGATCTTCAAGATGAATATGGTAAAAGCGCGTTACTGAAGGCATCGGGTCGTGGCTTTGATAAGGTGGTGAAGATTCTGGTTGATGCCGGTGCAGATATCAATGGTGCGCTTGTTGAAGCATCGTCCGCGAATCGAGTGGCTGCGGCCAGGATTCTACTCGATGCTTGGGGGAATGAATTACCTCGGGAGAAGCTTGACAAAGCACTTTTAGTCGCAGCGGAGCATGGCCGTGTCGAGATGGTGGAGCTACTGTTGGGTACCCTGGCAAACATCAATGCTGAATTTGAGAAGAGTGCGTTGCAGGGAGCGATCAAGGCGGCCTCGGGGATGCGTTATCCAAACGACAGGGCGAAGGAGGGTCGTAAAAGCGTGGTGAAGCTACTGCGGGAAGCTCTGGCACGGCTGGACAATTGAAAGAGATGCCCCTGGAGATAAGATGGCATAAGAACGACTTGGACCCTCAAGCCAGACTGAGTCGATGAGCAGTAGCAAGGTTGGAATTGCTACTCTGACGTCTCGAGTTGAGTAGTGGGACTCAGTGGTTCGAGGGAATACTTAAACAGTGCAATCCGCCTCCTTGGTGAATGCCAAGTCTCTGCCTTCTGGCCTGCAATGGGATCCTCAGACACAAGCACTTCCTTTGGTGTAGAGAAGAGGTACATAAGAGCTTGGACACATCTGGCTTCGACTCTCGTGGCGTCTGGTCCTTCGCCGTATCTTTCTGAACTCAGCTCACGGGTGTCACTCGTACAGAGCAGGATCGGATTTTT
The DNA here is from genome assembly GCF_000836435.1 of Fonsecaea multimorphosa CBS 102226. Classification (NCBI taxonomy): domain Eukaryota; kingdom Fungi; phylum Ascomycota; class Eurotiomycetes; order Chaetothyriales; family Herpotrichiellaceae; genus Fonsecaea; species Fonsecaea multimorphosa. The sequence continues at coordinate 577,795 of NW_015971636.1, read as the reverse complement.
GCAACGACAGGGACATTTCACAGTCGTCCTCCTCGATTTGTTGCACAACACGGACGATGATCAAATATACCAGACCTCCATCTCGGTTGACCGACTCCAGTCTGGGGGTACCGAGTGGTCCATTGTGAAGCTCCCTTTGGTAGCATTGAAGGCGATAGGGGTGGGACCGTAGCTCGTGGTGGAACATCTTCACACCCATGAATTTATTGGATCCACTCACCTTGTTGACTCATCTCAGGGTGGGTGTGCGTCCGGGACTCTGTTTCAGGATGTAAACATCGGCCTGGAGGAAATTGTCAGAGGTAGGCTGATCTGAGAAGTGAGAGGACGTTCTGAAAGATTCCAAGCCCTGTTGCCTTGACCAAATTGAGAATGTTAGGCGAGATGTCTGCCCTGGTTCAGATAGGCAGGTTAAGCGAGCGTGACCACTGCCGCACTCGTTGCCAACTTGTTTCCTATCTGTCTAATTTTTGATTGATGGATCAATCAATAACATTGGTCCTCCAATTGGGGATCAACTGTGCATGCACTGATCCCGGCCGAGTACCTGGTATTCAATTGCAGTATCGCAAGCAACGGCAGCTTTAGGGCACGTGACAGCTCCATACCCAACGAACCCTACGGAATTGGTGCCGGAAACGTTCCGCCGCGACTTCGGAGGCGGGCAAGTGCAATGCGGAGAAATACGTGTGTAAGAAGCCCCCCTCGGATGCCCTCCACCAGTCTTAGACATTTATATGATAGGCTGGACGACAACCCTCGATATAAAACGGGGACTACCTCAATCCTCCTCAATCACTCCTTTCTTCCCAACCTGAACATACCGTCCGCCAAGATGTCCGCCAAAGTCGCCCTCGTCACAGCCTCGTCAGCCGGCCTGGGCGCCGCCACGGTCAAGGCTCTGGCCCCTTACTTCCGTGTGGTGGTGAACTACCACTCCCGACAGGAAAAGGCCGACCAAGTGATCAAAGAAGCCTCGACGATCCAGCCCACGTTCCACGCGCCGGCGGACCAGCCGCGCTTCCACGCCATCAAGGCCGACGTGTCGCAGCGCAGCGAGATCGAGCGGCTCGTACGCGAGACCGTCGCGCACATGGGCCGGCTGGACGTCGTGGTCTCCAACGCCGGGTGGACGCGGCTCACGAACTTCTTCGATCTCGAGGACCAGATCAGAGAGGACGACTGGGACCGCTGCTTCAACGTCAACGTCAAGTCGCACCTGTGGTTGCTGTACGCCGCGAAGCCGCACCTCGAGAAGACCGCCGATACGGAGGGCGTGGGCGGCGCTTTTGTCACCGTCGCCAGTCTCGCGGGCGTCCGTCCTTCTGGCAGTTCTCTGCCATACAGTGTCACCAAGGCCGCGGAGATTCATCTGACAAAGGGCCTGGCCACGATTTGCGGCTCCAAGGTCAGGTGTAACAGCGTCAGTCCGGGACTTATGATGACGGAATGGTAAGTTTCAACTCCTCATTTCACCCCCACTCCATCTCTTGCTTTGTGGCTCTGTTACTCCAATACCACATGTCTGATGTGTCTCGGTGGCCACCATATCTAACTTTCTGTGTCTGTCTGTATATGTACAGGGGCAACAAATTCCCCGAGGCAAAAGTCAAAGCCACGGTCGAGAAGGCCGCCCTGAAATCGACAGCCACCGTGGAGGACGTCGCCGAGCAGATCAGGACGCTGGTCATGAGCAAGTCTATCACCGGCCAGAATATCGTCATCGATTGTGGGATTGCGATATGATAGAGCCCCTTCCCAAGTTAAAAGAAAAGAAAGAATTTCAATTCATGTATTTCGTCCCCTTCTGTCTTTGTAATGCTTATCCAATCCTGCATCAGGTATAGCATAACATGCATCATATCGCTGGCGTTGAATGTACCTAATTAGGTATGCTTCGTTTTCAAAATCATCGACACCAAATTGAAGTGCAATGTCCACGACCACCCTCTATTCCCACCCGAACTCGCTCCGTCAAGCCCACCCATTAAACCCCGACTCCCCTTCCCTATCCGCCTCCTCCTCTGCGGCCCTCACCGCGCTCAAATACCTCTGCACAAGCCCGTCGATCCTGGCGTGAACCTTCTCCTTGAGCCCGTGCGGATCATCCCACGCCCACGTGCGACCCACACTGTCCTTCTCATCCAACAGGCCCGTGACGAGCTCCTCGCTCGCCTCCTGCTTCCGCGCGAACTCCACCTCGAGCGTCTTGAAGCGGTTTTGGAGCACGTAGTGCCGCGCGTTGAGGCTGCGCATGGCCGTGAGCGCGCAGATTGTTAGTTTCTGCACCTCGGCGCCGGAGAGAGAGATCCGGAAGTCCCCTGGCAGTGTGATACCCGGGGACGGCATCTCGGAGTATGGTCGGAAATCTGTCGAGGGGAGGTGCACGGCGTCGTCGTCGCTATGCGATTGGAGATGAGGGTTGTGGAGAAGACTAGGATTCGCATTGGAGCTTATGATGATGTCCGGGATGCCGCTGATGGTGGTGGTGGTGGTGGCTGCTGTGGTTTGAAGGACATTGGCCTTGTCGCCGTGCATGGCCCTTGCGCATTCGTCGAGTTCGTTAAGGAGCCAGCGGAGGAGGTGCAGTGGGATTTCCACTGTCTCGCCTGGCCTTCGTGGCGTTGCGGGTGAAGAAGCGTGCTCTTGTTTCATGGCTCCTGCGCGCGAGTCTGTGTTGTTCAGATGTAAGTTGCTTTTGTCATTGGAAATATGCTTCACTCGTCGTATCTAAGGGCTAACGGTTTAAATAGAGCCGTTATCGTCAAACGCGGAGAGGCAAGAGATGCAACGGATGGTTCTTTGGTATAGGGTGGTAGCAAGTTCATTGTTCAACCAAACGCATCGAACTGGTGGTTTGAACATCCAAGCGCATCCTCACTCGCGTGCTGCAAGCAAGTCAATCTTATACATCCGTCTCCTCGTTGATCATCTCGAGTCTCCTCAACGTCTCCAGCGCAGTTTGACACCCTCGTTTGACAACGTCCCTGTCTTTCTTGCCCACCAAATCCGAAGTCCGCACGTTCTTCTTGATGAAGAACTGCAATCTCTTGATCACCTGTGGCGTTTCGGCTGCGCGTTCAAACACCTTTACCAGAGCGTCCGGTTTGTCCTTCGCCTCGGTCATGATGATGATGAGCAAGAGCTCCACAAACATGGCCGTCCTCTCTTTTATATAGGCGAGTTCCAGTACTTTCAGGACGCCGAGAGTCTCTGCTCCATCCAGGATCAAATAGGCATACAACCTCGCGAGGTTGGCGATCTCGGTCATTTCCACTTCCTGGTCTTCTTCGTTGACCCCGTCGTCCTCGTCGTCTTCACGATTCGGATGCTCGCCCATCCTCCTAAAGAAATCCCACAGCGCAAACTGAAAGGCCTTGCGCATCTTCCTGTCCAGACACAATTTCCGCGCAACGAGCGTGTAATAGTGGTTGTAGGGATTTTCTCCGGCGCTGCAGCGAAGCAGGACTTTGGGGATCTCCTGCTCTTGGGTACGCTTGAGACGCAGTTTGAGGAGACGTAGATGCGCGTCTTGGTAGTCCACTGCTGATAGAAGGGCGACGAAGATCGAACGACGGATGTCCGTGTTCATGCCGTAATGGCGCGAAAGGGCCAGCAGATCGACTTCTTCATCATCATCAAGACCGATGTTGGTCATCGGGTTCGAGTTGTCGGTGCGCCCCTCGGCCGGTGCTGCTGGTGGTGGTTCATGACCTTTCCAGCTAGCTCCAACTAGCCACCATTTCCCCTTCTTGTCGCTGTTCTTGATATCATCCCTTGTGATCCGCAGTGGCTCAGAAGCTTTGATGGTGCGATTGTTGTTCAACGAACCAAGCACCTTCCGCATCAGTGTGATGTGCTCACTCGCTAAGCCTGCATTATTCGTCGCAGTCTTCATCTTGTTGTTCTTCAGATCGGTAATCGTCTCGATCATGAATTTTGTTCTCACACTCATTTGTTCTCCCGCCGAGTTCATTCGCGCCGCTTCCTTTTGCATGATTTGGATAATGTCCTTGAGTGAAGACGGGTCATCCTGCCTCAATTGTTGACCGCAGTCCCGGACGACCCGGAGCAGCAACTCTGTGTTGTTCTCGCTGAGTTTCTCGAGCAATGATCGGATATAGTCGAAGATTATCGCGCTGCTGATCAGATGGAATGTGAAGAGGTGACAGAGAAGACTTATCAGGTTCAGTGCTTCTTTGCCGGTCGCGGTATCGCTGCGATATTGGTCAAGTCGCTCGACTAACTGTGAAAGTAGTTCCGCGCCAAAATCCACGCCAATAACCTTGTACACTGCCGTCGCATATGCGGCGTGAAGGATGACAAAGGTGTTTGAGAGAGCTGACTTGTTGCAGAACAGGGTCAACAGGAGGTCGATCAGGACGGATGTGACGTCTTGTCTGGGGTTGGACTGGTAGATTTTCTCCATTTCCCCTAGAATCGATACGAGGTTGGCTTCAGATAGCTTGTTGAGCTGGCCTTGAAGTTGTCTTTTCAGTCTTTCGAGCGAAGGACCTTCGGAAATTTGTGCTTTTCTCAGTGACGGCGGGACGTACTTTCCCGCTGGAGCTTGGGAGACTGGAGGGACGTAAGGATTTTCTCGGACCCGTTGGGGCTGGACGTCGGACAGGTCTTCATCTGATTCAAAGCCTTCAAAAGAGTCCTCACTTCGTAAACTCGCGTCCTCATCAGACTCCTGCTCTTCGGACTCCTCCGGATCTTCGTCTAATGAATCGTCACTTTCGCCCTGTTCTCCATTTAGGTCGTCGTCGTCGTCACTCTGGTCATCAAGCCCAAACTCGTCCTCAGCGCTTTCACCAGCTTGAACATCAGCCTTTCTTCTCTTCCTGTCCAACCACACCTGGCTCTCGCTCTTCCTCTTGACACCTCGATCCTCTTCGTCCAGCCCGTCCAGCAAGTCGTCCAACCCATCATCCACGAGAGATTTTGACACTTTCCTCTTCTTCAATCCTAGCTTTCTCTCAAGAGCCGCGACCTCGGCGTCATCCTGTGCAGCTCGCTCTTTGAAGGCTTGGGAATGGGCGTCGAGGACGAGGCCTGGAGAGGAAGACCGTGACCGCGACGGGAGAGAGCTTTCAGACAGTGATGGGGATGGAGAGGGGTCTCTTTGCTTTTTGAGGATCGACTTCAGCTTTATGGGCTCCTCTTCCCTGATCTTTGCTTTCGCAGCATCTCTCTTCGACACAACGGGCGCGAGTGCAGGTTCATCGTCGGCATCGTCTTCGTCCGAGTCTTCATCTGAGAACCCCTGCTTGGTGACGGGAAATCTCCTCTGGGCTCCTCCTGTTCCTCTTATATTCTGTCTCTTCTCCTGCCACTGCGCTTTGCGCTGCTCTTTTCTGCTTTGCACCGACCCATGCTGTCGCCGCCCGCCTCGCCCGCCTCCAGCGCCTGATCGTGATCTGCCCTCGAGTCCAAGTTCCTTTTCAAGCGCAAATGGCAGCTTCAGGCCATTTCGGGTTCGGGAGCCCTGTCGCGACATTGACTGTAGACGATAGAACTCAAAGCAGACCCCTGCGCTTCTCGTCTGGAAATAATCAGTGAGGACTCTGTGTAGACTGCGCCAGTACTTGCAGTAATTTTTTGGAAAATGCGGAGATGGTTCAGCCGAAGTTTAGGCGGCATTTTTCTGTGTATCGAACGGCGGACTCCCCACCAACGACAATTCAAGTCAATGACATGAACATGCGACTCACTTAACAGACCGCCAGAACAACACAAACATGTCGCAGGAACGTCTAAGCAATGACGAGGTAACATCTATCCCTTGTCAGAATCAACGAGCTCTATCTAACCTGTCTGCATTGCACAGTTCCTCACCCGCCTCAGCACCCTCCTCACCTCCACGCACGCCGCAACCCACGGCTCCGTCTACCTTACACAAAAACCCTTAACACCCACTGCCGATGAATCAACCACACTATCGTCACAGGTCCTGATCCGGGCCTCGAACGGCCTCTCAAAACCACACCGAACCGCGTCTAAAAAGGTAGCCAAGTCCGGCGATGCGAAGAAGGAGAAAGTCAAGTTTGCGACCGTGGTCGAAGTTGCAGAGTTGGAGGCGTTTTATACAAAGTATGCAGAGACGTGTAAGAAGGGGATGGAGGGGTTGAGGAAGAGGGATAAGAAAAAGGCAAAGGAGAAGGCGAAGGCGAAGAAGAAGGGGAAAGGTGGTGCTGGTGGTGGTGGGGAGAAGGCTTCGGGGTCGTGAAGAAAAAAGGAAAAGTCTCTACTGCTCTAATGAACGACGTGGAAGGTGGATTTTCAGCATGAGGCGAGGACTTGGATTGGGGATGATGGGCGGTTGAGCGTCCTATGCTGTGATATCGCCGATGCCTGGTTGGCTTCTGTCCCTCTGTCAAGGCCCACCCGATGCCCCAGGATATACTCGATACAGTATGTGGACGGGGATACAGGCCGACTTGAAAGCCTGTCTGCTGCACTGGGGACATCATGACCCAAGATTTGCTTGCCGGCCTACCCCGGCGAGGTGAGAGAAAGTGCTTGAGCACGTCCGGGACAGGACTATAACTGACAGCTATCTTGTCCATATGGCATTGCTTGTCAAGATGCCGAAGATGCCTGCAAAAAAGGAAGAATGTGCTGTGATTGACACGAGAGCTGCAAGACAAACGGGACACATACAGATCGCATCTTGAAGCAGCACAATTAAATGAAATTCCGCCATTGAGCGTGAAAACTGGTGGTATCATCAAGCAACAAGCGAACCCTCCACAAAATTCCCGCGATCTTTTTACATAGGACCCAGTCGTTACTATGGTCGTTCAGGAGCGCCATGCTCCAATATACACCTCGCCCGTTGATTAAAAGCTGGTAAACAACCTAAATGCACTGACCTCGCATAAGTGATGACTCTTGTCTCAGTAGACTATATCACGAGCAGGATACCTAATCCAGATCAAAGATGGAGTCTGCATCGTCCTCTTTCGTCGCCACAGTGTTTGCTGCAGCAGGCTTCATGCCTGGGTCTTGACTTTTCGTTCGCCCCCTGATTGGCACTCCAAAGTCGTCCTCTTCCTCACTATCATCCCTTGGCGCTGAAGGCTGGTCTGGGAAGCTCGTCCTCCGCCGGTGGGTTTCCGGTCGGCGAAACAACTCGCCACTCAGCAAGTCACTCACGGTGGCACCACCAGCTATCCGAGCCAGAATATGCACTAGCAGAACAACGGCCTCGATAGGTTTGACGAATGCAACATTGGCGGCTTTTTGGAGGAAGTCGGCAGTAAAAGGACTTCCATAATTTGTTTGAGACGAGGAAGGCGATAACAGAGTGGTGGATGGCGGGAGCGGCGAAAAGGATCGTTTGGCGTGCAAACGCCGTCTCAATCCGTCTTTAATCGGCGACGTCGGAGGCGTATGAACCTCCGGCCAGGACGAATCTGACATGGAAGATTGCGCGAGACCTGGAGTCGAAACCTTGTCCATTGAGTCGCCTGTAGAAGGCCTTTTGATAGGACTTTGTTCGGATTCCACGGTGGAGGCCGTGACGGTCAGCTCAGAAAGACCTCTTTGATGCTGATGCCTATTCAGAAAGAAAGGAGTAAATCCTTCGGGCTGAGGGCGTTGTTCAAAATCGATTATCTGGACATCTTCACTGAGCGGTTCTTGCGCTAGAGAATCAGTCGTGTGAAAGGAATCCACACTCGAGACCCTGCTAAGAGTACCTTCCTTTGGGGCGCCGGCGGCCGCTTCATGAGCGTCGAGATCCGCTCCACGGTGTAACGACGAGGATATTTCGGAGTCCCCTATATCGCCTATTGAGGGTGGCTCTATCATGGTCTCGACACCTGCATCGTCGGCCGATGGCTCAATAGCCTGGGAGAGAATCGGCTCAGATTCGGTCTCAGTGGACGTAGACGTTGCGGCCGCTTCTTCTGATATCTCAGAAGCTGCCTTTTCATCCTCATGGTGCTCCGCTGGCTGCCCTTCCGCATGACGCACAGCTGGGCAGATGTTCTCTTGAGGAGCCTCGGTTTCCAAGTTCTCCTCTGCTGGCTCTGGCGCATTTGTCTCGCCCGATATGTTTTCCACATCAGCTTCCTGGGCTTGTACCGACATTGGCGTCATCTCAATAATAGCTTCTGTCTCAGCCCCGGCTGGTGAAGAATGAGCAGGCTGTGCAAGAGACGCATCCTCCAACTCTTTTATTCGACTAGCTTCAACCTCGGATACAGATAGGTTCGGATCGGCTTGTTCAGTTTCGACAATGGAGGATCGCCGGGAACGCGAAGCATCGACTGTGGTTCGAACAAGCCCTCGCCTGGGAAGGACCTCCTCGGGCTCTTCCTCGTGCTGCGAACCATCCTCACTAGACTCGTCATCATGTCTTCTCTCGCGAGGGTCCTCACCAGAAGCCACACTAGACGGGGTGGAGGATCGGTAGCCATCAGCTCCGGGCCGTGATCGGGACGAGCTTGGACTTGGGCTGTAGCCATAATCTGAGCCACGACGCCCATAAGTCTGGACGGACCTTAAGCCGTTCTGTCCTTGAAAGCTCCACGCCCGTGAAGTTTTTGTCCTGCCCACAGGCAGTGGGTCTGTACTCGGCGTTGCTGGTTCTGGTTGTTGTCTTCGTTTCCAGGTTCCCTTCCTTCGAGGCGTTATTGCATCCTCTGGGAGATCCACGTGAAATGCACGCTTGAAGGGACATGGCGTCCTCTCAAACCGGAGTACTTTCGGCAGGGCCGCTTTTAATTCCTCAACCTTTTTCTTGTCCTCTTCCGTCTCTGAGGGCAACTCAATTCTGTAGTACCTGAATTTTCCTATGCGCAAGACGAATTTGGATTCTCCGTCGACACACCAACACTGTGAGTTGCGCATGATGGTGTGGATGACCTTCTGGTCGGCGGATTTCAGAAAATAGCTCGAGCCACGGACCTTCTCTATGACTATAGGACCGGTGGCAGCCAGAATCTCCGAGCGCGATCGCCATGGCAGGGTTTCTACCGCGTCAATAGGGTAGTCGGCATCGGGGAGTGTCTCCTTGCTCTGCGTGGGAATTGACTCTCTAGGAGGGGAGAAGGCGATGATGCGCGCAGAGGGGTGAGAGTACAGGAGATCAGCATCGGCGTCTGACTTGTCCAGTCCAGCTCTTTCATGTAGGGAGAGTGCGCGTGAAGGAGCAGTAAAGGACCTGCGGTAACTTTGGAGGGGAGGGGTGTCGCCGTAGGAAGGAGGTGGGCTGGCCATGCTGCATTTTCGCAGGCTGCAGGTATCACATGGATAGACTTTCAACGGTCGAACTAGGTTCGGAGGATGAAGACTGCGAGAATAAGGAGGACGTTGCGAATGTTGATGTTCATGGCCTCAAACAAACCCTCGCTTTATCGAAGGAGCCACTGCGGCGGCGGCTGCAGGCGAGCAGCCACCGAGCCACATGCCGTCGGGGAGGGAACCACCAGGATCTGCTAAGCGCCTTGGCACCAACAGTCGAGTTTCCCGCTCTACAACACCTGATTTGCACACCACCAACCAACCAACCATTTGGCGGTAAGGCAACCGGCAGGCAAACTGAATGCTAAGGCTGATTCGATGGTAGGCCACTCAGTGGTAGGCCACCCGATGGTAGGCCACCCGATGGTAGGCCACCCCAGGATCCCTTTTAGACCCTGTCCCATCCAAGTCCTTCCTCACTTCTTCCTTTTCTTTTGCCCGAGCATGAGACTGTCCTTCCATCATACACAATACAACACCGCCAGGCCGTCCGTCCTTGAAGTTGATACAGCTACCCGCTCACCGGGGGAGGGGGGCGCCTGCTCCCCACGCGCCTCCTTATCAACCATCATTATTTCCGTGGTTACCTGACCGAAGACCACGGTCTCGATCTTGCAGCAAACTCCATCACCAGGCTGCTTCCACTTGAAGTCGATACAGCTACCCGCTCGCGGGGAGGCGGCCGCTTCCCGCGCGCCTCACAATCAATCAGCATTATGACTTAATCACTAATGATCATAGCGATCCCAATCTTGGAGCAAACTTCTTCAATACTGCTAATTCGTGGCTTCCGGATGAAGCCTACCTTCTGCACAGCAACTGGGATCTACCAGAGCTGGACTATTCTCAATTTCTGGGATTGGACGATCTCTCTATGTCGATTCACTACCCGGAAGCTGAATCACAAGGATTCCTCGATCCCGTGGCTCCTGTGGATGGTGCATTCACGTTCCAGAACTCCACGGAAGCTCATCCCGGCATTCGATATGAATGGCCCAAGGGACTACCCCTTCACCATGACAATGATAATGTGTCCGCCCAAATACCTGCAGCCTCGGATAGCCAGTCTAATGACGAGGTTGGACGCTCTCGTTCAAGCGGGACACCACATTCCGCCGAGGACAGTTCCCACTATTGCCACAAATGCAATCCCCCGAGACGCTTCCAACAGAAGCATCAGCTTACAACACACCAAAGACGGCACGACCCTCGCTTTGTATGCGAGCAACCTGCATGCAGCAAGAGGTTTCAGTATCAGAAAGATCTGACCAGACACCTGAAGACTATCCATGCCAAGCAGGACCAGCACATTGAACGCTTTCCGTGTCCTAGCCTGGGTTGCGTGTGGAGCCTGAACGGGAGGCATAGAGGCTTTAAGCGTCGTGACACCCTTCGTCGACATCTCCGGACCGTGCATCGGGTATTGAGTTCACCGCCCGCCACAAATTCGCAGTATTGAAGAAGTTTGCTCCAAGATTGGGATCGGTATGATACTTTCCTGGGGGTCTGAGCAGTGTTTTGAATACTGGTGGCGGTACTGCAGCGTTCGTTTCCTTCAAATTGGCAGCATAGTAGGGCAAGGAAGCAGTCATCAGTCATTATGCAGCCAATTTGAAGGAAACGAACGTCGGTATGGACGACACTGATGGACTACCGACTCAGGAATTACGTTGAAGCCGGCGAAAGGCCCCTCCTTTCGTTTGCTCTTGAAAGGCAGTATGCAGACGCTCCTTACCTAGGTATGTAGTGTGCATAACGACCAATACAAAACAGTCAAAACCTAGGCTTGTCTGTCTGGATTCTGCTAAGATTTGACCGCCACAAAACTATTGTTGATTCACTTGCTTTTTCTCGGGATTCCAGCCAATATCTTAAGTCTTGAGCTACCGGTCGCGTGATGGTCGAGGCTTTGGCATCACCCGCAACTTTGGAAACTGGATGGTTGTGACTACATTTCAGTCAGAGCGTTGAGACAGATACAGCCTCATCATAAGTTGTTAAATATTTACGTTCAGCCAACCGCATCAATTCAACCTCTCGGTCGCGATGCGTGATGACAAAGGTGGTGGCCTATGAAGTGGCCTACAAAGGTGGTAGAGAGAAGTGGCCTACAAAGGTGGTAGAGAGAAGTGGCCTACAAAGGTGG